>NW_025786693.1:0-15639 GCF_021130785.1 Homalodisca vitripennis
GTTACCTTTGCTCATAGATACAACATAGAAACGCGTGTCTTAGGCTTTCCAACTGAAGGGACAGGCATCAAAGGGCTACACAACTCTGCATATAAACTGTCCTGTTATGCAGATGATGCGGTAAGATCTGCATAAGTCTGCATAGAGCTTGTTCAACACGAGCGTTGCATATGGAGACGCATTGAGACTGATGTAAGGTGCTCGGGCAATGTTTAACCTTTGTAAGCTACATCAGTTTTTTTTTTCAATGATCTTGTTGAAACTTTAATAACTATTAATATTTCTCTGTCGAAATCAAAATTTTTATTCGAATAAAGCAATTTTTATACAATCTTAATTTTTTCTTAACAAGTTTTTAATCTAAGCATGCAATTTCCTAGTTTTATCTTTTGCAAAATCTCTAATAACTCAGATGGACTTACTATCACTGCATGGGCTAGAACATTTTAATGTTTGTCCTTTCATCCGTCTGTCCGATTTTAGTCACGAAACATTACTGACTTATAGACTTAAAATTTTGCAAGAATATTTAATTAGGTATGTAAATCATCATAAAGGAACGTTATACAGGGTGTCCAAAAAGTCCCGGGTCGGTTGAATATTTTTCAAAATATTTAAAATAGAGCTACAAAACCTTACACAAAGTTACTGGACATAAAAATCTATTTTATCACATATTCAGTCATCCGCTACTTCCTCAGGGGGGCGGCCCGCTAGGAGTCAGAAGAAAATCTTAAATGTAAGCATAGGTTGATATGCATATAAAATTAAAGGTCTATATTAGTAGAGTACAGAGCCGCAAACCCGACCTCAAACGGACAACCGAGTCAAAAATGACAGCTGTTCAAAGATGGCTAAGAGTTTGCAACTTAGGTTAATGTAACAAAATACACTGATGAGCTTTTTGATTTTAACTTTACTAACCCAAAACTGTTTACAATTTAATGAGTTATTCAAATGACCTCAAACACCTCAAGTGCATTTTTTAATGTTAGGAAAGTTAAAGTTTTGGGATTTTTTGGACCCAAACTCTTGCTATCTTTGAACGGCTGCCATTTTTGATTCGGCTATCCGTTTGAGGTCGGGTTTGTGGCTCTGTACTCTACTAATATAGACCTTTAATTTGATATGCATATCAACCTATGCTTACATTTAAGATTTTCTTCTGACTCCTAGCGGGCCGCCCCCCTGAGGAAGTAGCGGATCACTGAATATGTGATAAAATATATTTTTATGTCCAGTAACTTTGTGTAAGGTTTTGTAGCTCTATTTAAAATATTTTGAAAAATATTTAACCGACCCGGGACTTTTTGGACACCCTGTTTTACTTTAGCATTAGTTGATACCATAATATAGTCTTATGCATAACCATGTAGGCGGTACTAAAATAGCAGAATAACAAAATTTATACAGGGGCTCAGTCAATCATACGAGATTTTAATGTGAAACATATTACCACATGTAGCTTATCCGTCCTGAAAAGATAAAAATGAGGGAGGTGGAATTCAATGTTAATGTCGATAAGAAGATTTCATTTCAGGGTACTCTTATTTCATTCATTCATTCATTCATTTCATTTCAGGGTTGATCGTTATTTTTATGTTGTTTATTTTATGTTTTATTTTCTATTATAATATATTTCTTATTTCTTTGTTCACATTTTACTTCGTTCGGTATTGTAAAAATTTAGAAGTTAATTTTACAGATTGTATTAGTAATATTGTACATATATTGGGAATTAAAATCATTTCATTTTTTTCATTCATACATTCATTCTTGCGTTGTAGTGCTCTACATCGGTCAAGGACAACTTTTTATAATTGAACACCTGCATAGGAAACCTAAACGGAGATTGAAACAAGAATATTCATATTCTTGAATATGAGAATATAAACAATATTCATATGTTAGAACACGTGGAAGTATGTCGCAAGTAATAATTTTTATATAGTTTTTCAGTTAAATGTTATACCTTAGATAAGAATAAATACTCTAAATCATACCGCCTTGTTCAAAATCCATATAATTTATCTGAATATCGTTCGAAAATGGAAGACTGTAATTGTTCTCTCATTTGTGTCTACAGGGAGGAATATTACAAAAAATTCTGTACGATATATATGTTGTTTATCTGGTTCAGAGGACGCCTTGAGAAGGGAAAAATAGCTATAGGCCTAAAAGTGTTGAATGCAAGTAAACTTTTAACTCTGGTTGTAGTATCTAACCAATCACCTTGTAAGATAGTTTATAATAATTTCACAGAGATAGCCCATATATTTTTTTATTTTTTTTGGCTTCATCTTTATTATTCGTGTTTTCCATTATTTGAATGGATTATTAGGATTAACGACGAAATGCAATTTTCTCTCTTAATTAATTAGGTTATTAAATGAAACAGTGGAGTTTTAAAGGGCTAATAATTATTTTATTTTTATTATCACTATACTTTTTTCCTGTCTAGGTTGTAGAATATTAAAAACCCCATCCCAAGTATTGACTAATAAAAACTTGGATGTTTTATATACTTTTAAAATATACTAAATTCAATCCAAAAAGATTTCGAATAACAAAAGCAATTTTTAAAACTAAAATTCAACCGTAATTGTCTCGCAATATTTATGTTACTGTTTTTTTTATAAATTATTTAAAAAAACATGGGTTTTGATAAAAAGAGCTGAAAAATACATAGGAATCTATGTAACTATTTAATAATAAAGTTTTAGTTTTACATTCTCAAGCTTTACGTGAAAGATTGTGCTAATTAGTGTTTTCTCGATTAGTAGGAGTATTGAAACTCGTATTGAGACAAATGAAGGGTCGCCTGGGAAAACAAGGACACTGTTGTATAATTAATAAATTCACCTAGTTAAATATAGAAAAACATGTTTTCAATAATAGCAAATAACTATCGTTGAAGCAATTAATTTTAGATCAGATATGAAATAACTTGAAGGAGGTTCTAACGTAAATTGGCTTCATAAATAATATCTACCTTAATTTGAATTCTTACATGCGGTAGCTAAACATCTTCTGATCGTTATAAGTCCGAGATGTTCCTAAAGATAGGTAAAAGCTTTTTTAAAATAACATAAAATAAAATAGATTTACATATACATCTTCTATTGAGAGAGAGATAATATAAAAATCGTAGCAGAGAAAATTAAATTTTAAATAAAAATAATAAGTTAAATGGGATAAATTCTATGTATCGTACAAATGACTATCATATACCTTCATTCATGTATATACACACCACTTGTTGTGATAGTGTCTGATCGAAGATAGCCTTGGCTATCGAAAGGCGCTCACAAACAAAAACATAAATAGTGTTAAATGATTGGTCTTTTATGTTGTATTTTAAATGTTAGATATCAAAAACTACAACTACACTTGTTTGATATAACCTGAAGAGGACAAGCGAAGAAATTATATCTTCTGACATACACTTTAACATCTATATCTTTAGTGTTTATGTCGTCCTTTGATATTGGAAGAACAGGTTGATTTAACGAGAGTTTCATACTTTGAGCTAACTTTACTTCGTTCCGCCCCCGACTTTATTATTGGTATTCTCCTTCAGTCGATACATAACTCCAGCATATTTCAGGATTCAAAAAAAAAAAAAAATTTTTTTTTCTGTAACAGCGTTAGATTCCAGACGATTACAAATTAGGAGCGAAGGTAAATTGGAGCTGAGAAGCTCAACATTTCACAAATGTACTTACATGATGGTTTAAAAGCTTCGTTTAATTCTACCGATTTAATTCATTTCGTATAATGGTCTCTATAAAAACAACACACAGTAAATTAATTTTGCTGGATCGTTCCAGGGGAAAAATTCCCTTATGGAGAGTGGACATCCGCCATCACCGATCCTCGATGATGGCTATGACGAAGATGAAGAATCTATTCAAAATGTCAGGTCAATAGGCGAAACATTTCAGATCTCAAATATATCACGCTCACACAAAGGCAGAAACATTGTACATTTATCCAGTGAGTTGGCATTGCTAAATTAAAACCAAAATGTCAAAATGTAACAGTTTGGATTTAAAAATTATCCACTAATAGCTTTATTTCTGAAACGTTTACAACAATGAAATAATAAGAAATTATAACAATAATATTGACATTTATTACGGCCGTTATTTAAATAGGTAAATATAAGAATGCTATCACAAGGACATCACAATAGTTCAAATATTAACGTTGACAATAATTGTTACAATTAAAGTTCGGAAACTTTTTCCTTCAATAGCACTACATCTGAACCCTGATGTACCCAAGGCATTCTTACTTATCAAATTATTTATATCATTACCTGAATACAAAATTTGGCTGACAATAGTTTCATTTTGTTATAGATGTAATAATGCAATTTGACATGTATAGTTTTACTGTATTATAGAACACAATTTTAGATTCGTCATGACGATTTAAAACAAAGTGGGATTGTTTTTTTCAAAATTATCAAAACTATTTTACTTTCTCAGTTTGTTCTGACATTCCATAGAAAAATAAGTATTTAAATGGTGATAAAGTAATATTGTGTTTCTAACAAATTACCATTATGTCTGTTCATTGATCTTTTATAATCACTCATGGTTCGTTATTTAAATATGATTTAAACAACGCATTATTTAAGTTATAATAATTTGATAATTAACATTATACACTTTCAACATTACAAATTCTTTAATATTTACATTATTATTTAACTATGCATTTTATATATATATATATATATATATATATAAAATATAAATATATAAGAATTCATTCTTATTTTTCATTTTCTGTGTTGATGTTTTATGTTTATTCTGTTCTTATAGCCCTATTTATATAATATATATATATATATATATATATTTATTTATATTATGTTATTCTTTCAGTATAATAAACTATAAGGTCTCAGGTTTTGCAAGGGCCATTAAAGAATAACAGCCACTATACGTTATACTTTTGTGAATTATCGACCCAAAATGGACAAGAATCTAGATTCATTGTACTTAGGAAACATAACTATCTCCCTGAAGTACAACTCCAAATAAGTTAGTGGTAAAGGGCAAAACAGTTTGCTTTTGGTTTAATTATAATTTGTGCCATGGTTCATCGATTTTACAAGGTTTTTTTATATTTTTCAGTGTTAAATAAAATTTCAGAGTAAACGATTCAAAGACTTTTTATTTTCATTTTTTTACAAACTACAAGCACCAGTATTTACTAATTCATAAGCACTAACTACGAATAAACACTCTTGCAGTAACCACATCAACATTTACATCACAAAGAGGCAGAGAGACTGTCCGTGTTGTGTAGCTCAAAGTCGTCTACCAGAGTTATTTTTGTTTCATGCTCCACTTGCGCACGAAGTTCATTACTGTTTAAATTCCATTCATGACACGCGAAATGTAATTTAAACCGGTATTAAAATATTACTGTCAAACAGTGATCTGTTTCACTAGTTTTTTTGTGATTTGTACAGTTTGCCTCAATTGCGATGTTTACTTTAATTTACTACTTTGTTTTTTTTTGTCTTTTCGGATTACTTTATAGGTCTATATTAGCTTTTTCTATCACATAATTTAAAATTATCTTAAAGATGACGTAAAAGTTATTGCAATTCATTTCAATATGGTGGTCTTTGTGAACTTTGTTTTTTCTAACCAAGGAAATTTTGTTTAGTTGGCTTTTATTTCTTTTTTTTACAATTTATGCAATGTTAGCAGATGTTTCAAAACATTACAGCTAAACGTAAATTCTCCAACATATTTGTAAAGGAATATGATAGGAAAGGATATTTAGGATTGAAATTTGCTTTTAGAATAATAACTAAAACAAATCTAATATACGCTGTTTTCAAGGAATTGGGTAATCAATCCCTCCGCTCAAGTATAGTTGAGTATCTAATCTCTTCCCCAAGGGTTATTTAGTGATTGTATGAATGTTATTTTACCTGTATTGGTTCATCAAGGGGCCTTAAAGTTTACAAATAGTGAGAATGAACCACAGCCGTGGCAGCTGCCCAGAGGTAAAGAAACACTAACAAAAAAGTCATACTAGAGCTATTTAAGGTGGGGAACATTGGACTAAGTAATCAATGTTGCCATTTCCTGTAGTTATGACGGCACGTTCATCTGAATCAAACGGGGGGAGAACATTAAGGTATAGTCATGACGGGCGAGGGGGCCGAATAGTTCAGGACATATTAGATCTTATGCTTTCGTCCTTGGCCTCAATGGTACATGGGTGAGCATACGGAATTTTAATTCGTTGAGGGGTTTTTTTTTAGGTATTGATTAGTTTAAATATTTTTTTAATTAGTAGCCTAACTTCAAAGTTATGGATAACTTATGTGGTCTGTGTACTAAGTTATATAATGCATAATGCCCTTAATATATCTGTATTAACAAAATGTTTCTTGATGTAAGTATACATGGGCATCTATGTCATATTTTATTATTTGCTGTAGACCAGCCGCGTTTGCTTGAATTTTTTTAATGTTTTTTTTTTTAATTTTCTCTGATGGTTTAATTTTTTATTTAATTCCAAACGGCAAAAAACTCTATTACTTCTACAAACAATAAGTAAGAAATAAAAAAATTATATACTACAAATAAATCAATTTATATAAATGCTAAATAACCTGTAATAATAAAATAACGTATATACAGTAAGTTCTATATAAACTTTAAAGCAGGGGCATAATGGGAGGCTGCCAGTAATTTTCTTTATAACTTTGAAGAACCCCTTTATTGAAGAAACTACAAAGATATGATGGAAACAGTTTACCAGCCTTATCATTCTTAGCAAAGTAGAACCATTTCAAGTCATAAACCACGTAAGTAGTGACTGCTGCTGAACAGATCAAGTAAACTAAGGCCTTAATGGGGTACGGAAATCCACTGGAGAGAGAAATATTTGGGACAATACGAGCATGTCCTTCACAACATTTAGCAAGAAAGAAATAAGATATTCGGAAATTTTGTGCCTGACTTGAAAATCCGGAAGGCAGAAGCAGTAGAGTAGGTGGTCTTCTTTTAATTCATCGCCTTATTGATTTCTTTGTCTTGAGTTGTCTATGTGACTTGCTATTTACCAGGCTCTGATTATAGAATAGCTCTGTATTTGCTCTCAAAAACATCACTAATTACAATTTTCGTGAATATGTTAAAATAAATTGAACTTAAAATATAACACAAATATTTCCTAAGTTATTGTGAAGAGAGACGAGACCTCACATGGGCTAAGCATATGTAGGAACTTTTGCTGAGTGGAGGGGCTGAGTTGAAAATCAATAAACAATTATATTATATATAAGAGATACAAATAAAACAAAAGTTACTGAAATTGAATACAAAATAAATTAAAATTAATAATTCATTACTATAGAATTAGAGTGTGTCTCAAACCGAATATCAGTATTTAAGTACAATCAAGGAAAAGAAAATATTGAAATTGATCAATATTAACACTATAATCTGTACATACTCTAAGCAATATTGGATCTGGACTCACACACTCATTTATTCTCCTAATAAAAAATACACACGCACGTACACCACCACACACACGCGCACACACACACAAAAACACACCAACACACACACACACACACAACAACAACACACACACACACACACACACACACACACCACTCCGTGCAATACTAACTAAATTCCTTTTATTTTAATTGTATCCTTTGTATAAAACCCCACACATTGGCTAGCACACTCACGACATATCCACACAAACCAAACAATTTTCTTTTTTTACGGTGTTTTGTTAGTATTAATATCAATCAAAAAACTTAAACATTCAAGGTCTCTTTAAAGGAAAAGGAAAACGACCTCAGCTATTGTTAAAAAATTGTATTACAGACGTAGTTATCTGCCCCCCCCCCCCCCCGACTCAGCTCCCATTCTTCCTTAACCCCCCCCCCTCCTCCCCCCCCCCCCCCCCCCCTCCCCGCCACCTGTTTCTACTAACCATTTGCATACTTTGTTTTTATACAGTTTGAAAACTATATATTTTTCAATATTTTCTCTAGGCTCCTCAGGATATATTTTGGAAAGAGGAGTAACGTGAGCTACTATAATTATGAGTTTGTTGTGTTGATTGTTTTAGTAGATTTTTGAGTGTGTATAATACCTATTACTACTTTGAAAAACGTGTGGGTAGAATTACCTATGGTTTGCTGATTCTAAACAACTGAAATTGGTTTTTTTAAAAAGCGTATAACATTAGTTGTTTTACATGAAAGTTGTCTGTACATCAAGCACTTTAAACTCAGAGTACAACAAATCTGAAGGATATCGGATTGGTTTCTTTAAAACGCGGCTTTAATTATTGTAGGATTTTTGAGGTTATTTTGAATTGGTTGAATTTTTGAAAGAAAGGCCCCTTCCCAAGAAATTGATTCCGTATTGTATAATTGGATTGAACGTAAGCATAATAAACAGTTTTAATTTGGGAAAAATTTAGGAATAACGAGATAAGTTAGAAAACATAAAAATACACTTGCGCAACCTGCTATTAATATTATTGAACATGTCTCCTCCAAACTTAGCCTATTGTCAAAAAATTAATAAAAAAAAAAAAAAAAAAAAAAAAAAAAAAAATAACCCCTAAATATTTATATTCCATTCACCCTCTTCTAAGGGGCTCTGCATTCTACATGGAACTCCAGTGCCCTAGAAACACCATGTATCGTAATGTTAAAACCATTATCCACTGGGTCACTGATAGCCCGAAGTTGAAAACAGCCATGTGGTTAGTTTTTGATACATTAACCGTCAGACGGTTTTGGTCAAACCTACTGTTTAACAACACGGAGTCCTCTCTCTGCATTTAGGTAAGTTTCAATTCCCAATTATTCCCTTCAAAAACTAAGCGCTAGTATTCATCAGCATATAAAGTAAATACTACAGATTATCTAGGTTCAAACTTTGCTTAAATTATTTTATATAAATTACAAAACAAAAGGAGGTCCTAAGGTACTTCCTTGAATAACTCCGAACATCAAGTATTCTTTTCAGCAATACACTTTCTGCCCCGTTTTTAGATACCACCTGCTGTCTGTTAGAAAGAATAGCTTTTAAACCAACTTAGGCTCTTTACCGTTTAATACCAACAAACTTCTAGTTTTTTAATTAAAATGTCCATTGTCTAAAAGAATCAATAAGCCTTAGCTAAATCCATAGAATACCATTAGAGAGCGCTTGTTTACTGTTAAGATTATCATGCAGGCTTATGGGGTCAGTCCTGAGAAATACGCTCATTGTTACGGTGCATGATCACCTATGTAAGCCAAATAATGGTTTTCAGATATAATTTTATTTGTTTGAACAATATATTTAGAAAGTTGAGTTTCCTTTTACACATTTTTCGATGACCTTTGACACAACACTTTAGCAATGATATAGGCCTATATGGAGCAGCAATTCCCCTTCAAACCTCCTTTAAATAAGACGCGGATTACTTTAGCAAATTTAAAACAGGTCAGGGAAAAAAACCCGTTCTAGTAAAACTAGAGTTGCCACTTGACTGTTCCAACAAAGCTTTTTTAATACATTCAAAGTTAGTTTTAATCATGTCTGCAGCTATTTACATCTTAATACCAGGTGCTGAACCTCCCCGCAACTCCCTTAACACCAAATTTGCCAACTGTTCCTCAGTGGACAGGCTCTAGCTGGTAAACTCTGTGTTGTTACCTGATAACCTCTCATCATCAACTACACATAACAGTCATACCGTCGGGATCTTATTGGGGTGACTAACTTTCTCCTACTTTAACAAAATAATTTATTTTAATTTGTTTGCAACTTCCACTGCTAAACCCTCCCCACTACTATTAGCATGACTAGAAAAATGTTCAATTGGAAATTCCCATTTTTACTTTTTTTGCCTACAAATTTCCCTATATGTTCTCCCAAAGTTTTTTTTGGATTGCCTGTACTGTGTGTGTGTGTCATTTATATTTTTTTTTATAGGTAATTATCTTTTGAAATTTTTAACAACATTACTCAATTAGATTTCTCTATAATTTTTGTAATAGTTTGATCAGATTTTCCGATTTGAAAGGGTTGCTTCTTAAATTGTTTTACATAATTTCTATCTCTGTGCCTAATTGACTTACTTAATTCAAGCCCAAGAGTTATCCACGGCTTAATTTTAACAAGCTTATTACTGTACTTTTTAACTTGAGTGGCAGAGTCTATTATATTTTTGATTTTTTTGGACGAACGTAGAAGAGCATTCATTTGCATTAGTTGAATTGAGAACAGTTTCCCAGTTTTGTTTAAAAAGGAGATGTTTTTACTTCAAAATTTATTAATAAATTTTATATTTTTAAAATTATTTTTTGATTTATTTTTTACCAACCGAAACCTTCATTTCCACAGCTGTAGCATAGTGATCAGTTACCCCGGTGTCAACAAACCAGTGAAGATAACATTGTCGGTTACTTTTAAATTAACAAAAATATGATCATATACATGTATTTGGTCTGTGGCGTGACCCGAGTTGCTTTTGTGTATACAAGGAGTAAACCCAGCCCCATACCGAACGTATAAATAGTTTATCTGATACATGTGTTCTGTTATCTTCCAAAATACAACAGTTGATATCTCCTATCAACCAGTGCACATCCACGTCCCTTGGACCGGCCTTCATAGTATTGTTCAAGGTCACTGATAAAGAGTTCAAGGTCCCTATCTGTAGTAAGGACTGCGATGGACAGCAACGCACAGAAAACTTCTCTCTACCAAGCGACATGTCTAACACACAAACTAGTAGCACTATGAAATCCAACTTCTGACATAGATACATTTAACTTAGAACTAAATCATAGCAGATAACCCGTTCATTCTGATTCCTTTTATTTTTATTATAAAAAGTATCAAACCCCTGCAAAGCTCTACCAAATCACGAACTTCTGAACATAACCACGTTTCTGTTAAAACTATAATATCAAACTCAGTTTTGATTTTTTGTACTTAAAACTACCAACAAATCTTCGAAATTTTTTGTTATAGCTCACTTATATTTTAATGAAACATTTTTAAAAATATTACCAAAACAAAACTTATTTGAAAAAAATACTATCAATCACACTTACACTCTCACACTACAGACATTCCACATTCCTAAAAACTCATTCAAAACATTTAACGACATCCACTCATCTTATAATACACACGTGCCTCATTCGCTCCGCCTGCCCTACCCGTCATTGTAATCCTATTTTTATCCTACATAACCGTATCGCACTACATTGTAATGCAAATAAAACTAGCCAATGTTTGAAAAATCCTAAATAAATAAAAAATAGCGTTACCAAACAACATAAACATAGTTAAAGATTAATCCTTATATAGCCTTCAGTATGTAAATAAAGAAATTAAGAACCCTTAAAATAATACTTTTTTAAATTTATATTATAAACACTTCTTGGTTATTTAAGTTTAATGCAATTTTTACCATAAATGCATATATAACTTAAACATTCAAAATTCACTCACGACAACGTTCACCCATTCCTTCTCATTAAGCCTATGTTTATAAAACAATTCCGAATAATAGGAGTTCAAAATATCCAATTTAATGCAATAATTATTAGTTACATACTCAAGAGAGACACACAATAAGTGTTAGAAAGAAAATAAAAAATGAAATATCGATGTTGAGCACTAATATGCATAAAAATACAAAACAAAACCGATTTATAAACTTGATACAAAACTATCAACATCCTATCTTAACTAATAGGCCTATTTTGCTATAATTAATTAATCAGTAATTTTTTTGTTTTTTTTTTTTTTTTTTTTAACTCATGATTACTTGTAAAGTTATTATTTAAAATAATATAAAAAATTAGCTCCAAATCGGTAACTATCAAAGTAGATCACCAAACATAGTGTTTTATGTAAAATACAAAACAAGGAAAGCCCTTTAAAATCTTCAATTAAATAAATATTATTTACTTAACGTATATTTTATTTAATTAATTAGCATAGTTTAAAACCTATAATAACTTTCAAAATCTCTTATTAATTCATATAAGATTTATTATACAAGTAGATAAATATTAAAATTGGATGTACGTTATTAAGCCATCATAGAAAGCCTTCATTAAAATGCAAAACAAAACCCTTTTAAATCTGTTGACATTAAATATTACTGTTTTAACTTTTACATAACTTTGAATTAATCATTATATTTAGAAAAATTCATTAAAAACGTGTAAACGTTTTTGTTAAATCTTAATATCAACGATTATTTATTTAAAAACTATCTAAGAAATTCGGTTTTAAATTAAGTACTGAAAAATTTATGAAAAATACTAAAATGAAACGTAAGTGTTTTAATAGTAATATAAGATAATTAAATAATTAAGAGCATTGCAGTTACCATACTTGCTACATACTTTTAGAGGAGCACAACTGCTCTGGAGGGTGGCGCATTCCCTCACCTATGGTAAATTGTCCAACAGGGGACGGCAACCACAGGCATGTTTCGTCATCTCACTCTTCGGCGGCATCCTGACGTCGATCTCATCCAGCGACCAAGAAGATCCTGATGGCGTAGGAGTCTTGTGTAATCCTCACAAACACCTTTCCTTCCTTAAACCCCGGCGTAGGCAAGACTTCCACTTCGCACCAGACTCTTTGCCTGTCTCAGAAGCTCCCTGTTGGGTTTGGTGAGATGTTCGTTGATGAAACACAGGAGCCGGGGCGGAAGGTTGCCTACACGTCGGTCGTCTGTAACCTATTTGTCTTTCACAGCAGCCAGCCACTCAGCTTTCGTAGTTCTATTGACGAATTGAACGATGATGGTGTGGCGGGAACTTCTTTGTTTCTCGGCTGTGGCAGGACGATGTGCGATGGTATGTCTCGTTGTTCATACCTCCCCTTGAAGAGCCCGACGCAACCTCCCTCAGCACCATGTAGACATCTTCTACGGCTGTGTGACAGGAAATTGCCCGGATCTTGAGGTTCTTGGAGCTTCGCCTGTTGACTCCATCTCCATGACCTCCCACTGCTGATCCGACACTCGTCTTGATAATCTTCTCGTTGGCTCCCATCCGCTTATGACCACTCTTCTTTTATCTTAACATTCTCTTCTTCTATAGGCAACTAATTTAGCTCGAACTCCGTCCAAGGAAGTCTGCCACGTAGTCATAGAAAGTTGCAGAGCTGTGTGACGCTAGCTGAGTTGTCCTTGTTACTCACGGTCATTTGGTGCTGGATCGCTCCTCAGTAGCTCCATAACTAGTGACATCTTCTTGGTCAGATTTGGAAACTCCAGAGCCAGAGTCCTTAGAACATATTTTCCGCATCGCCAGCCAGTTCCCACTCGCAATCATAGCACTCAACTTTAGCAACAGTACGCACTCGGCAACATGCGGGGTGGAAGGTGAATTTGCGCAACATTGAACACACTTGACTATCTCAGTCGGAGAAGAGATACTTAGCTTGCACTTATAAACAATCATTGTGATGGTTAACACACAACCTACTATATATGAACACTACTAGGAAAAAATATTTATATATGTAATGAAAAGTGTTTGCAGAACACACAAGGAAATCTTAAAATACTGCCACGCACTGAAACTCACAACACGAGCGAACTGGCAAGGCAGGCAGGGCGGGCAAGGTACACTAGCGGAGCGGCTTATCTATAGTACCTTCCAGCTCGGCGGCCTGATAACAACTGAAACACAGTTTAGTGAGAACTGTGTGCCATTCTACGGTTTCCTTTTTAAGTGAATGTTTTACCTTTTAAAAGCGATTGCACTAAACCAAATTGTATTTTCCGAACTAGAGTTCTAGTTTATTTAGAGAAGTTAGATGTTATATTATGATATTCGTTTCAGTTTTGAATAAAATCCATACTATGAATGGATAACTTCTTCATAGTCCTACAGTTGGTTCATTGAGTTTAGTTTGTTACTCTATCCGTTAAGATTCATTGCACGTATTAATTTTGAAAATTAACAGATAGAAATTGAACGAATATGGCGGAGTATCGAAGGACCCATCAGAACAGAAAGAAATAGGTAGCACACATACGGACAGATAAACGGACGCTACTCTTTTATTGTGGAACTTAATATCAATCAGTGGAGTTCCTCGGGTCAATGCGAACCATCGTAGTACGATTCATGTTTTAAGACATTTATATCAGGAATTATCGCACATAAGAATAGACAGACGAATTAAATATTTGCGTTCTTAATTCAAAATCAGAAGCCGTGTTCGTTTGATCAAGAGGAACCCATGTATCAAGTTTCTGCACGATCTTTCTATCAGGAGTTGTGCTGACGGATGGAAGACAAGATTTCCGGCCAGGTTGGATCCTTAATGTAACCTGGAATATTTCCGTCTTATATAATATCCATTAAGAAAAAACTGACTACTCTTCTTTATAAGTGTATGAAGTCTTTTGTGGCTGGTCAAACCATCCTAGTTGCCAACCTATTTCATTACAAATATTAGCGTCATTTTGGTTCGTCTAGGTGAACCACTCCACTGTATTAAAGAATTTGGCCTCATTAAGTCTTATACCTGGTCTTCTGAATCCACATTTTGTGTATGTACCCTATATATGCCTTTTATTGAAATACACTTAAATAACTGTAACACCCTTATTAGTAGCATGACCTTTATTTGTTATAGGTATTTACTGTATAAAACCATAAACACTTCAGGCAAAAACCTTTTAAGTTCATAATTAAGTATTTAATATAAGTTAAACTAATATGTAACTAGTAAACTTAATATTAAACTAAGACAAATAAGTATTTTATTACTGGAAATTAAATTAGGCCTGTGTTTTGGTAGAAATTGATTTATTGTTAGACTTTTTTTGAATGTCGTTAATTACTTGATTTTAATTAAAATGATAGAAACAATCAATAAAAAAATGTAAGGCTATAATATTAGAAAGTGCGATGGTATATTGCTCTATCTTTTTACAATCTAAACATTTTAAGAGAGAAGATAATTTTCTCATTTGTAAACAAGGTAAAACGCAATGTATAAATTATGATCTGTACTCCCCACTGACAGATACACTTGGGCAAGGTCAAGTTGATCGGAATAATATTTGCGTATACATTTTTTTGTTTACAAAAAACCTAAGTCCTGAAAAAACCATCATTATAGCTTAATTATAATGAGTTTATTTTGAACAATATTAAAACCTCGAATACCGTAAATTACGAGTATTATATTTTGTACCTACTTAAGGTTTTAAATACATTGTTTACCAGGTAAATATACTTATGTTTATATATATATATATATATATATATATATATATATATATATATATATATATACATATATATATATATATACATATATATTCACCTACTAACACTCAAGCGTTATCATGCAATATGTAATTGTATGAAGACAATTCATAAGATCGTTATTTATGAGATAAAAACCACTGTACACTTCTAACTTCTGACCAAAGAGTCTGATTTGAGGGAGAGTTAAACACTTGGGCTTCCTTGAAGGAGCTGACTTCAAAAGAGTCGACCTGTTTATGAGCCTTTTGTCTCCTATATTGCTGTGTTTTAGAGCGATTGCCATCTCAGCCCTTGACCAAGGAGGAGTTGATAAA
>NW_025786694.1:0-16700 GCF_021130785.1 Homalodisca vitripennis
ATGCCCTTGTAGAGTTTTGCCTTGTTGCTACGATCAAAAAAATCTATCAAAAGTGTAACGTTTTATAGCCATTTCTAACGTACACTGTTACTTTAATATAAGAGGATCTAAACACTCAAGCTTTATGTTCAACCAAAATATTAATTTAAAGATAAATATATATCATAAACTTAACGCCTTCAAATAGTGTTTGGCATTATTTAATATACCTAACTGTCACGTAATTGCAGTTTTGTAATGTGCAGGCACTGTGAAAACATATCTTTTGCGCAAGGCTGCCTATTGAGAGAGTTACATCAATGGGGCATAGCATAAAAGCCTTCTCCAGGAAAAATTATAACCATAATACCATTTTTTCATAATGATCCAGTAAATAGTTTTACGTCCTATAGAGTATATATACGACAATTTAATTCACTTTTTATATATGTAGATTAGGGTACATAGAACTGTCGATTTTAAGCTGAAGGGCCCTTAAAGTTAGATTAAAAGAATTGAATAAATGGGTTAAAAATGTTGTCTGTTATAGTAATATTTGCTGAATCTTCTTATTGATAACCCAAGTTCAGTTCGCATGAGGAAAAACTCCAATGAACCGATCTGTCAAATGTTTGGAAACCTGTCGTGGCTCCTAAACTTCCATCTGATATTCCCTGGGCAGTAATTTGATATCCAAAATATATCCCCCTCAAACGACTTTTAATGAACTTGTTTAATTATTTTCGAGCCACTGGGCATTATCTACCATTTTGTATAAATAAGTGCTATTGGACCAGATTTTCAAAAAGGCTAGGATTCGAATAACAAAGTACTCAACACACTAATCTACAGGTAATAGTATAATTCAACTCTCCACTAAAAAACCAAAATGTGTTACTATTCAATAAAAAAATCATAAGAACGGCATAAAAAATGTTGTTAGTGATACCCACAAAAAAAATTATTTTATTTTTTTCTATAAATATAAACATATAATATTATCTCTCTAACAGTTAATATTCTATAGTTTCACATTGGCGTTAGAACGTTATAAACTCTAAACATAATTAATGTGATTTGTGGTATCACATACGTAAGTATAAAAATGTAATTAACCTAATAGTAATGTTTAAATGTAGAGAGGAACATTACAAATGTGGAGAGAAAAAATCCTGCTTCCCCCAGGAACCGTCAATTTTAATTGTAAATCTTCTAATTGAAGCAAGAAAGTGAATATCTGAGCAAGGTAATGGAAGCAAAAGGCATAAATCAGGTATCTTATAAAATATTTACGGAATGTGAGATTTTGAGTTATTTTTCCGTTTAGTACCCATTTATGTTTACACTAATTGAGATCAATGAGTTAGTGCCTAAGTTAGTGCAGGTTTCTAAAACTATATACAAGATTGGTGTAGTAATAAGTTACGTAAAATAACAAATTGGGGGGTATGGATTTGCATCATTAAATAACTAATCCTAAAATGATATTAACATAAATACAAAAAACATTAATCACACACACACAACAACCACACACACACACACACACAATTGTCTATATAAAGATTTTGTTATATAGTTAATAATGTCTAAACAGCTGTGTAGACTAATTTTAAGAATTTATCCTTGGTAAACAAAAGCAATGTCTCTGATAAATAAAAGCATTCAATTACTCTCTAAAGATGTTTTAAATTTTCACACCGAAAAGAAATTAAAAATCATAAGTTTAAATAACGAAAGCAAATCAAGCGACAAACATGTTTTGGTTTGAATGCCATCAATGGAATTGTATTACCGATTTCAGGCACTACATATAGAATGATTTGATTTTTTAAATCTATATTAAATAGTTTAAAACCAATTTTTAGTACGTAAATTCCTAATATATTTTCTCATAACTGTATAACATAGTCCTATTGAATCTGTTATTAAATGTATCACGAGGAATTGCACTCGTATATACTTTTTCTTGCTGAATTCACGTTTTCCTAGTTATATGAAAGTAAAAGAGAAATAAAACTTACCGACAGTAAAAAGATTGAAATACCTGTCCATATAAAAGAGATAAGAACACAGAAAGAGTCCTGCATTAATAATCTAGTATGTGGTTGTTTTTGTAAATAATTATTTTCGAGGACTTGAAAGAAAATTCGGAGAACCATAGAAGATTCCCATTTTATGTGATTAAGCTTCAGGGTGGTAATATATTATATATTTTAAACGTATTTCTAATATAATATATATTATAATATATATAAAGTATAGCTCAATACCTCTTTACTACATAATAATCTTCCAGGTAAGTGTCAATGGTTCGTAGATAAAAAGTCAAATATATACGTAAATTTATCATATTAGGAAAAAAAAAAATACGTTTTCAAACAAAATTGACATTACCACCACTGAAGCTTATATAATATAAATAATATATATAAATTTGTATATATATAATGAAGTCCTATCAGGGTCGGCTCTGACCCTTTCTTTTTATATGTTTAACAACCACGGTTTACCAATTAATTGAAGCCACGCTTAGCCAAATATGGGGCTCATCGTCACACGTTTCTAAAAATTAAAGGTTTTAAATTTTGGCTTCATTTTCTCTAAATAATACTAGTAAATTATTCCTGATTTATGTTCGTTCTATAACTGCGCATAATTATGTACGTGAAATTAAACTAAAGGAATAATTGTACTAGTTGGTTAAGTTTTAATGCTTGGGAACTGGTTATTAAATATTTGAGCGGTTTGTTTATAGAGATTTGTACGAAGAGAAATTTATTAAAAAAATAAAAGGAAAATTGTTATTGAACAATACTTCTTTCAAAGTAATTGCAATAATAAAGGTAAACTGATGGGTCGAATGTAATCCTTTACCAACGGATAATGGTTTTTTAACACTCTAGAGAAAGGTGACTGTATTTCAGCTACAAAAGTTTGACCATTTCGTTTTTAGGTTAAAAGATCGATTGGCATGTTCAATAATTCCCTTCTGAAATGGGCTCTTCCGACCGAGTTATTGTATTCGTATTTAAACTTTTGCACTAAGTCACATAGATATTTATTTTAAATCGATTTCTTCCACCCACTAGTTTCAACAGTTTTATAACGGAAAACCTTAAAGTTTGTTGTGAAGATGATAATGAAGTTTGGAAGGAAGCTACAAAATTTGGAATAACGTTTGTACATTAAGTTTGGAGTCTAAGATTAATAATACAATAACTAAATAGGTTGTTTGTGGACCACAATTCACTTACATAAATAAGTGAAGTTTGTACTCTAAAGAGGTCCTCACAAAATAATCTAATAAAGATGCTATTGAAAGAAATAATTTCCCTCCAGTTGCTTCCAAAATAAGTTTTTCTAATGTATTAAGGAATTTTTTCCACATTAGAATTCACAGCCTATACCAGTGTAATAAAAAATGTATTTAACAATTAAATCAAAATAAAATACAATGTATCGTTATTACGGTACACTTTTCGAGTTGCAAAATTAATGCTTAAGAACAAAAATAAAAACGTTCAATTGGTTAGAAAAATTGTATGCTGCTCATTGAGTCTTGTCCAAGCGTACCTTTTGAGAAGTGGTTGTTTCTCACAGCTTATGTGCTTGACGGATTCCGTTGAAACTAGTTATAATTGAGCAATAAGAAGTTATCCAAATAAGTTGGTTTGTTTATATTATATATATATATTATATATATATTTAAATTTTAAAATGATATGGAGCGTGTATTATATTTTATTTTGCTTTTTTGTCATAGAATATAATGTTTATATCTGAGAAATGGTTTTCGATTATATCTATTGGCATGTAAAATTCCATAAGGAAGATAAATTTTATTAAATACTTTATTTTTCCCCCACAAAAATCTACCTACTTCTTCTGACCGGAACGGAAATAAACTATTTTACATAGGTTTCATCTTGTGTTTTTTGTTTACTTTATTTTTTACTAATATTTTTTGGCCTACTCTAATAATGAAAATTGACATAATCGAAACGACTCCTGGATCCTTCATTACATCTTGAAGGTTATTTCGAGTGTACTTGTTTGGTTCAAGGGCACTATGTGTATCTCTTCATTCCCAAGCTCCTTCTCATCCATTCATACACCCGTCATCATCGTAAAACAATCTCTGGGTTGATGGAAACCACCTTTTTCATATCTTTCCAACGCTACCAAGTGATGAAGTAGCGTTTGAGGTTGCCATATGAGTTTAATAAAGTCTTTTCTCTGGCAACCTATCTTTTTGCAAAACACACACACACACTAACACACAATATAATATATTATATATATACTAATATCTATATATATATACTATATATATATATATATGTATATATGTATATATATATGTATATATATATATATATAACCACACTTATAGAATACTTAAATATTGTATACAGATTTACAAGCTTGATCCTTAGTTCCCCTGAATGAATTAAGGACTTACGCAATGAAGTATAGAATTATAAGCTTAGAACAGAGCATTCTGAGGTTCTTGATTTTTATGTTTAGTAAAAAAGGTATAAATCCATATTCCTTTATTTTAAATGGAATATAGATATCCAAACACATTATCGTTTTAAGAAATTATGTAAATTTGGTAAGAGTTTTTTTTTGTCTTATAGTTAAGGTTGTGAAATATTATAAAAAAAAATTTTTTGTATTATGAGCAGGGGCTCTTGTGAGAGGATTTAATATAATAGGTTTTGATTGGCAATACAACACCCTAAATGAACCAACAAAATTTTATTTGCGATGATACGCATCTCATTATATTGATTAAAATTTTAAATAACAATGGATATCCATCAACCCGACATATTGAACACAACTTTTCATAACCACATTATGGGGTTTATATATTATTCATTACTATTTATGTTGTGTTGAAGATAAATATGTGTTCATGAACTAACGTGAGAAATAAGTCTTTTAGAATATCTAAACATTTACATAAATTTTCACGATTAAAACAAATGAGTGACTTTTCCAAATTGAGAACATTTAAATAACATATATGGTATAGGGAAAATAATGAATTTCAATATTAACACTATTCATTTGGTTTTCCGAACAAATTATAATATTTTATTTTTCATTACTTTAGGGTACAGGTACCTTGGTGAATTGTAAATGAGGACGTATTAAAATGATTAATGAACCCTGATATATAATACTAACTACGGTTTTATCCTAAAATTCAATACAAGGATTATTTCTTAACTTACATTTTGTTTTGCCACTTTGACCTACTTATTATCGCCCTAAAAGATATTTTTTCCGCACACAAACAACAAGCACTGGCACTCCCGAAAAACGTTTGCTTTTCGAATCCAGTCCTCGACTTCTTGGCTCTCTCCCCCTCGTTGTTCATCATTTTTGATGTTGTTCTCGCCGCCAGCTGCTCCATCACCACGCCCTATAGCCAAATCTCTTCATCACATAAATCGCGTTGAGTACCCAATTTTTCATATCCACGTATGGCTTTTTTCCCTTACATTGTCGCATTGAATTTTTAGAAATAAACATTTCCCGCTGCTTAAACAAGCAACTTTCCTTGTTTTTGTTCATCACCGATGTCTGGGCGGATGTCATCTACTTACATCCGGAGGAATCATTTTGTAATCTAATTGTCAATACATGACTGTCCTTATTCCAGCAACTATCTGTACATTGATGCTATGAATTCTTGTTATAACTAATAATATAAGTATGTTTTTACAGAAATGAAATGATTCAAAAGGTTATTTAGAAAATTATAATCTATAATTGAAGTTTTAAACACAAAAATAACACCAAGATTAAAACTAAAGAAAAAAGTAATTATTAAATATGTATAAAGTTAGAGATATAATATACTTCTTTGCTATAAAAAAACTATATTTTGTTGTATTTGTATTCATTTTATAAATTATTTTATAATATTTAACTATTATGACATGTTTTGCTGTTTTTGGAAAGGTTAAATGCAAAATACTATATCATCACTCCTGAGCAGGATTATTAACAACAAATCCTACACCTTCTATAAGTCCTATAATTTATGCACTTGGCAAATAGAATAAGAAAAAAACAATGTAACATATTGTTTAATTTTTATCCGCACTTTTAATCATTGGTTAATTATTATCTAATATCCAGAAATTTGGATGCCCATATATTTGTTATGATTTCCAGCGCAAGTGTAATAATTTTCTGTTTCCTAACGTTAGTTTCTCCCTACAATTTTGAAAAGTCCCTTGTAAATTCATATAATTCTTTTAAATATAACCCCATCGTTTTTCTTTCTTTATATACTAAAGGGAATACCACAACAGGTTTAATCCCTAGAGATGCCTATATATTCCAGTATGTAAATAATTCTTGTTTGTTATGTATTGTTTTTCATATAAAGTTGCTACTTTTGCTCTACGTACACAATGATTTTGGTTGAAAGTCATTTACTAATATTATAAATTGTATACTTAATACTCGAAATAAAGTGAAATACACGTCGTATGAAATTTTCATAAACCAAATGTCAATAAATGTAAAACGCAAATACAATGTTTAATGAAATTAAACTGGAGTAATTTGCAAAGTTAAATTCTTGGTTTTAGCCACCAACTAATAACTCACGAGAAGCATGAAGAACCGATTAACGTTTTAACAATTCAATAACAAATTCTTTGTGATTGTATCAGGATAAAATTAATATAGGGGTAGAAATAACTCCTAGCGCAAACGTATTCTGGAGATGGGTCAGACCCTTTCTATCAACCAATCCAGAAATATTTTGTGTATAAAAAGTTAAATTATGTTCGATTTGAAAATTTGGATGTGAATCCTATATTTATATACACGCTCGCAATGTGAAACCACTCACGTCACTCCACCTACTCTCACTCAACTCACTGATGGATGTATAGCAAGATTCTAACAGTAGTTCTTAAGCAAGGTGCTGGAAACTTGAAATTTGGCACGTTCGGGTACCATTTTGGTCGTGTAAACCCAACAAGGAAAAGTCTGAAAAGCCGGAACTATTTTTTACTTTTAAACCCCTCAAAAAAATTCGAGAAAATTTGTGCGCATTTTTTCGGCCCCTGCAGGCCTTTTTTTGTAAGTACCGATAAAGCGGGGGCGAACCGTTTGAGAGCTAGCTCGGAATCTGACGAAAAAATTCATGTGTCATGTAATGAAGTGAACTAACTACAAAAAAGGTCCAGTGGACTTTTTTTTGCTGTATCTTCCATGGTTAAGCTGACAAAACGCTCGAAACATTTGAAATTCCAGAGATTTTTTCCGATAAAAAATAATGTTTTTTTCGAGCCCGATAGAGCGGCCAGAACCCGTTTTGGGTCGTCAGACTCAAAATCTGATTGACACCATCGAAACTAGCAAATTGCGCGAAGTCTACAGAAAATGGTCCCAGTGACCGTTTTGCCCCTATCTCCATTGTGTTTGGCCGAAAAACGGTGATTATGTGCAATTTTTTTTGTAATAGTTTACGTGAAAAAGTTTGTTTTTGAGGTCGATAAGCGGCCGAAACCCATTGGTCGGTTCAGGGGTCAAAATAAATCAAAAGGTTGGATTTAGGAAATAATGGTGATCTACAAAAAAGGTCAAAGTGACATTTTTACCTCTATCCTCCATTGGTTTGTCCACAAAACGCTAGTAAAAGAGTGAAAATATTTGGAAAATTTTCGCCTACAAATTTACATTCCGGGCTTGATAAGTGGCTAAACTGGTGTGGTTCGATAGCTCAAAAACATGTCATATTAATTAAGTTTTTAGTAAACGACGTGTTCTACAAAAAACGTCCAGTAACTTTTGGCCCTATCCTAAATAAGGTCTGGCCAAAAAAACCTTGGTTTAAAAGGAAAATATTTTAAAACTTTTTATTAGGTTGAAAACTTTGTTCTGGAAGGAGGCGTAGCAACCGAACCATTGGGTCATAAACTTAAATTCCGATAACTAGACAATCAAGAGAACTAAAAAAAGGTTCCAGTAGCATTCTGTCGTATATCTATCCGGAAGCCTGATAAAATTGCACTAAATGAATCAAATTCTTTGTCATCATTTTTAGGTGTTTTAGATGTATGCAACTATAATTAAGTGCGATCCATGTTGGTTTAGAGATTGACCTTGTTATTGTCTCTACCGTTTAACGAGTGACTTAAACCCCCTTCCCACATCGGCAGTTAGGCTGAGCGTGTAGTGAAGCACTCAATCATAGATAGGGACAGAGTGTTTTTTATTATGTTCACATACACAACACTCTCTAAAATAGGCCCACGAGTGTCATTAAACCCCTTGTAACATTACAACCCCCCCCCGGAAATTTATTCATATGACCAGAAAAATATTCCTGACTAACAAAATTAAACCCCCTGATAATCTTATACCCCCTTTAACATTAATCTCCCCCCCCGGGACATTTCCTGGCATGACAAATTAAACCTCTTGAGCAAATTTAAACCCCCCCTAAAACAACTAAAAAATAATTACTCAGGGTTGGTTTTTATGTAATATTTAACACTAAACAATTCACAACAGCCCACCAGTGGCAGTCCTTTTTCCACAGCTCCGTAACGGGACTTAAACAACGTCGTAGCCTAAAATCCCGGGACGACCAGGAATCGAAAGATAAAAATTAAAATTTCCGACAAAGAAAAGGTTCCACGTCCCCCACTTTGTTTCTACGTATCCTCTAACGATTTAAGCCGTAAAACGCTCTCAAAGTCAAAAGTTTGGGTAAATCCAAAAAATTAACACTATGATCATACAAACATAATCTCTGACTTAGTTACCAATCAAAATTCTTTCTCGTCCTTGATCGTGCCCCCCCCCCCCCCCCCCCCCCCCCCCCCTCCCCCCTCCCCCCCTTTTCCTAATTTCGCGAACACATCAAACTAACTGTTCTACGATATCTATATATTAATATTATACACTGCACATCAATTGGCTGATCGTTTAGCGAAGCATTTACGAGCCGTACCATTCTCAAAAACGGATACGATGAAATTTGGGGAAAAAACCTCATGTCTGAATATACCCCCGGTAACATTAAACCCCCCCCCAGGGAATTTTCTGGCAATGACCTCATGTCCCAAATTTACCAATCACTAAATCTCTTAACCCCCCCTTGGGAAGTTCCTTGTATGACCAAATAACCCCCTGATAAAATAAACCCCCTGTAAAATTAAAAACCCCAGGGAATTTTACCTGGTCATGAAACCTCATGTCCGAATTTTACCAAATCACTAAATCTCTTAACCTCCCTTGGTATATTCCTGGTATTGACAAAGTATCACCCCGATGTCTTAACCGCCCGGTAACGCTAAAACCCCCCCTGGGAATTTTCCCTGGCATTACAATAATGGTCCGAATTTGACCTATCACCGAATCTATTCTTATTCCCGAATTTAAGCCAACACCAACCCACAATGGGGGCCTGGGGGCGTTAGCCCCCAAAAAAAGCTAGCGCCGAAGGCGAGTCTAATCTAATTACTGAAAATACAGCCGACATGTGTAAACTGAACTGGACTGACTGACTCACTCACTGACTCACGTATGTATACTAATTCTAAACCTACTTCTCAGATGGATTAAAACTTGAAATTTGGTACACAGATACCTTTTCCAACGTGTAACCCACCAGGAAAAGTTCCCGAAAACGGGAGAATTTTTCATTTTTCAACGCCCCTCAAAAAAATTCCCAAAAAATCGCGCATTTCTTCACCCCTGCAGGCATTTTTGTAAGCCCGATAGCGGGTGAAAACCGTTGGAGCTAGCTCGGATCTGACGGATGCAAAATTTCATGGTCAGGAATGAAGTGAAACTACAAAAAAGGTCATATGACTTTTTGCTCTATCTTCCATGGTTAAGCGACAAAACGCTCGAACCATTTTGAAAATTCCAGAGATTTTGTTCGATAAAAATAATGTTTCAAGCCCGATAGCGGCCGAACCGTTTGGTCGTAGCTCAAATCTGATTGACCCATCAAATTAGCAAATTGCGCGGATCTACAGAAAAGGTCCCAGTAATCTTTTGCCCTATCTCGATTGGTTTGGCCGAAAAAAACGTGATTATGTACAATTTTGTTGTAACTTTTACGCGAAACTTTTGTTTTTGGGGTCGATAGCGGCGAAACCATTGGTCGGAGGTCAAAATAAGACTAACGTTTTATTTAGGAAATAAGATGACCTACAAAAAAAGGTCAAGTGACTTTTTACTATATTTCCCCCTTAGTTTGACCGCAAAACGCGGATTAAGTGAATAATATTGGACATTTTCGCCTAAAAAATTTACATTCCGGGCTTGATAGCGGCTAAACGGTTGGTCGTAACTCAAAACAAATTTTTAAAACGGGATTTTAGGAAATCACGTGATCTACAGAAAAGGTTCAGTGACTTCGGGAGTTGGCTGAGCGTTAGCTAAGCGTCAATAGTAGATAGGGACAGAGGAAATATTTATTATGTTCACAGACACAATACCCTCTAAAAAAGGCCCAAGTGTGTCATTAACCCCCGGTAATATTAACACCCCCCCCCGGGGATTTCCTGTATGAGCCGCGATATAACCTCCTGTACATTCAACCCCCCCCCCTGATGTGTTAACCCCCCTGGGGTAACATTTAAACCCCCCACACCCAGGGAATTTCCTGCCCATGACCTCATGTCCGAAATTTTACCAGTCACCAAATCTCTTAACCCCCCCCCCCTGGGAAATCCTGGTATGACCAGATAACCCCCTGGAGACTTATCCCCGGTAACGTTTAACCCCCCCTGGGAATTTGTTCATATGACCAAGACAATATCCTGACGAAATTAAACCCCCTCTTGTCTTAACCTCCTTAACATTAATCACCCACCCAGGGAATTTCTCGCCTTGACTAGATAGTCTCCTGGTGATATTAAACCCCCTGTTCGACTTAAAATACTGCCTTGAGGTCGGTTTTTATTATGTTTATTACTAAACAAATTCAAGATAGCTGACCCGTGCAGACTTTTCTCCCGAGCTCATTTCTGGCTAAAACCATAGGTCGGTAGATCAGATCTGAGGGCACAATCGAAAGACAAAATTAAATTTCCAACAAGAAAGGGTCCAGTCACTTTTTGTTCGGTAATCTCTCTAACGGTTTAACCGCACAACACACAAAAATTGCCCTCAAAGTCAAAAGTTTTTACGAATCCGGAAAAAAAATCTATGAAAAAAGGTCAATTTTTTAAATCCCTTGTCATTTACTTAATGTCCGGACTTAACCAGTCACCGAATTCCCGCTTATCCCCGAATTTGCAAAGCGTTTACTTTGGGGGCCTGGGGGCGTAGCCCCCCAGCGAGCCGAAGGCGAGTCTCAATATATATACAACCGCATGTGTAACTGACTGACTGACTCACTCACTCACTCACGTTATACTAATTCTAACCTACTTCTCCAGATGAGTTAGAGACTTGAAAATTTGGTACACAGATAGCTTTCCACGCAGTGTAACCACCAGGAAAATCCCGAAAAAGTGAGAATTTTTCATTTTTCAACCCCTCAAAAAAATTCCCAAAAAATCGCGCATTCTTCACCCCTGCAGGCATTTTTTGTAAGCCCGATAGCGGGCGAACCGTTGGAGCTAGCTCGGATCTGACGGAAAATTCATGAGTCAGGAATGAAGTGAACTACAAAAAAAGGTCTAATGACTTTTTGCTCTATCTTCCATGGTTAAGCGACCAAAACGCTCGAACATTTGAAATTCCAGAGATTTTTTCGATAAAAATAATGTTTCAAGCCCGATAGCGGCCGAACCGTTGGTCGTAGCTCAAATCTGATTGACCCATCAAATTAGCAAATTGCGCGATCTACAGAAAAGGTCCAGTAATCTTTTGCCCTATCTCGATTGGTTTGGCCGAAAAACGTGATTATGTACAATTTTTGTTGTAACTTTTACGCCGAAACTTTTGTTTTTGGGGTTCGATAGCGGCGAAACCATTGGTCGGAGGTCAAAATAAGACTAACGTTTTATTTAGGAAATAAGATTGACCTACAAAAAAGGTCAAGTGACTTTTTACTATATTTTCCCTTAGTTTGACCGCAAAACGCGATTAAGTGAAAAATATTGGGACATTTTTCGCCTAAAAATTTACATTCCGGGCTTGATAGCGGCTAAACGGTTGGTCGTAACTCAAAACAAATTTTAAACGGGATTTAGGAAATCACGTGATCTACAGAAAAAGGTTCAGTGACTTCGGGAGTTGGCTGAGCGTTAGCTAAGCGTCAATAGTAGTTAGATAGGGACAGAGGAATATTTTATTATGTTCACAGACACAATACCCTCTAAAAAAAGGCCAAGTGTGTCATTAACCCCGCCCGGTAATATTAAACCCACTCCCCCCTCCGGGGATTTCCTGGTATGACCTGATAACCTCTCCTGTACATTCAACGCTCCCCTGATGTGTTAAACCCCCCTGGTAACAATTAAATCCCCCCCAGGGGAATTTCCTGCCATGACCTCATGTCCGAATTTTACCAGTCACCAAATCCTCTTAACCCCCCCCCCCACTGGGGAAGATTCCTGGTATGACCAGATAAACCCCCCTGGAGACTTATCCCCGGGTAACGTTAAACCCCCCCCTGGGAATTTGTTCATATGAGCACAGACAAATATCCTGACGAAATTAAACCCCCTCTTGTCTTAAACTCCTTAACATTAATCACCCACCCAGGGAATTTTTCCCTCGCCTTGACTAGATAGTCTCCTGGTGATATTAAACCCCCCTGTTCGACTTTCTTTAAAAATACTGCCCTTGAGGGTCGGTTTTTTATTATGTTTTAATACTAAACAAGTCAAGATAGCTGACCCGTGCAGACTTGTCTCCCGAGCTCATTTCTGGTCTAAAACCATAGGTCGTAGATCAGAATCTGAGCTGGGCACAATCGAAACGACAAAATTTTTTAAATTTTTGCCATACAAGCAATAGGTCCAGTCAATTTTTGTATCGTATCTCTAACGTAGTTTAACCGCAAAAATGCTCCTCAAAGTCAAAAGTTTTACTACGAATCCGGGAAAAAAAATCTGATTGAAAAAGGGTCTAATTTTTAAATTCCCCTTGTCATGTTACTTATATGTCCGGACTTAACCAGACAGTCACCGAATTTCCGCTTATCCCCGAATTTTGCAAGCGTTATACTTTGGGGGCCTGGGGGCGTAGCCCCCAGCGAGCCGAAGGCGAGTCTAATATATATTACAAACCGCATTGTGTGTAACTGGAACCTGATGACCTCACTGACTCACTCACGTATACTAAATTCTAACTCTTACTTCCAGATGAGTTAGAGAAACTTGAAATTTGGTACACAAGGATTAGTCCTTTCCACGTGTTAACCACCCAGGGAAAAAGTCCCGAAAAACCGTGAGAATTTTTACATTTTCATACCCCTCAAAAAAATTCCCTCAAAAAAATCGCGCATTCTTCACCCCTGCAGGCATTTTTTGTGTAAGCCCGATAGCGGGAGCGAACCGTTGGAGCTAGCTTCGGATTCTGACGGAAATTTCGTCTAGTCAGGACAATGAAGTGAACTACAAAAAAGGTCTAAGGACTTTTTGCTCTATCTTCCATGGTTAAGCGACAAAACGCTCGGAACACATTTGAAATTCCAGAGATTTTTTTTCGATAAAAATAATGTTTCAAGCCCGATAGCGGCCGAACCGTTGGTCGTAGCTCAAATCTGATTGACCCTATCAAATTAGCAAATTGCGCGATCTACAGAAAGAAGGTCCAGTAATCATTTTGCCCTAGATCTCGATTGGTTTGGCCGAAAAACGTGATTATGTACGCAATTTTTCTGTTGTAACTTGTTTACGCGAAACTTTTGTTTTTTGGGGTCGGATAGCGGCGAAAACGCCATTGGTCGGAGGTCAAAATAAGAACTAACGTTTTATTTAGGAAATAAGATGATCTACAAAAACAGGTCCAGTGACTTTTTACTATATATTTCGCCATTAGTTTGACCGCAAAACGCGATTAAGTGAAAATATTGGGACATTTTCGCCTAAAAATTTTACATTCCGGGCTTGATAGCGGCTCCTAAAACGGTTGGTCGTAACTCAAAACAAATTTTTAAACGGGATTTAGGAAATCAACGTGATCTACAGAAAAGGTTCAAGTGACTTCGGGAGTTGGCTGAGCGTTAGCTAAGCGTCAATAGTAGATAAGGGACAGAGGAATCATTTATTATGTTTCACGAGACACAATACCCTCTAAAAAAGGCCAAGTGGTGTCATTAACCCCTCGGTATAATTATTAACCCCCCCCCCCGGGGATTTCCTGTATGACCTGATAACCTCCTGTAACATTCAACCCCCTGATGTGTGTTAACCGCCCCTGGTAAACATTAAACCCCCCCCAGGGAATTTCCCCTGCCATGACCTCATGTCCGAATTTTTACCAGGTCACCAAATCTCTTAACCCCCCCCCTGGGGAAGATCCTGGTATGACCAGATAACCCCCTGGGAGAACTTATCCCCCATGGTAACGTTAACCCCCCTGGGAATTAGTTTTCATATATGACCACAGACAATATCCTGACGAAATATTAAACCCTCTCTTGTCTTAACCTCCTTAACCATTAATCACCCACCCAGGGAATTTCTCGCCTTGAGACTAGATAGTCTCCCTGGTGATATTTAAACCCCCCTGTTCGACTTAAAATACTGCCTTGTTGTGATGGTGTGTAGTCGGTTTTTATTATGTTTATACTAAACGAATTCCCAAGATAGCATGGACCCGTGCAGACCTTTTCTCCCGAGCCATTTCTGGCTAAACCATAGGTCGTAGATCAGAATCTTGAGGGCACAATCGAAAGCACAAAATTTAAAATTTCCAACAAGAAAGGGTCAGTCACGTTTTTGACGTCATCTCTAACGGTTAAAAACCGCAAAATGGCCCTCAAAGTCAAAAGTTTTTTACGAATCCGGAAAAAAATCTATGAAAAAGGTCAATTTTTAAATCCCCCTTGTCCATTTACTTAAATGTACCGGACTTAACCAGTCACCGAAATTCCGCTTATCCCCGAATTTTGCAAGCGTTTACTATGGGGGCCTGGGGGCGTAGCCCCCAGCGAGCGAAGGCGATGCTATCTAATTAATATACAACCGCTATTGTGTAACTGACTGACTGACTGACTCCACGTAATACTAATTCCCTAACCTACTTCCAGATGAGTTAGAGAAACTTGAAATTTGGTACACAGGTTCAGCTTTTCCACGTGTAACCACCAGGAAAATCCCGAAAAGTGAGAATTTTTCATTACTCAAAACCCCTCAAAAAAATTCCCCAAAAATTGCGCGCATTTCTTCACCCCTTGCAGGCATTTTTTGTAAGCCCTGATAGCGGGTCGAACCGTTGGAGCTTAGCTCGGATCCTGACGGAAAATCGTTTGAGTCAGGAATGAAGTGAACTACAAAAAAGGTCTAATGACTTTTTGCTCTATCTTCCATGGTTTAAGCGACAAAACGCTCGAACATTTGAAATTCCAGAGATTTTTTTCGATAAAAATAATGTTTCAAGCCCGATAGCGGCCCGAACCGTTGGTCGGTAGCTCAAATCTGATTGACCCATCAAATTAGCAAATTGCGCGATCTAACAGGAGAAAGGTCCACGTAGTAATCTTTTGCCCTATCTCGTTTGGTTTGGCCGAAAAACGTGATTATGTACTAATTTTGTTTGTAACTTTTACGCGAATAAAACTATTTTTTGGTTTGGGGGTCGGATAGCGGCGAAACGATAATTGGTCTGCGAGGTCAAAAATAAGACTAACGTTAGATTTAGGAAATAAGAAGAATTCTACTAAAAAAGGTCCAGTGACTTTTTACTATATATTTCCCTTAGTTTGACCGCAAAAAGTGGGTTTAAATGTGACAAATATTGGACATTTTCGCCTACAAATTTACATTCCGGGATTGATAGCGGCCTAAACGGTTTGGTCGGTAACTCAAAACACAATTTTTAAACGGGATTTAGGAAATCACGTGATCTACAGAAAAGGTTCAGTGACTTCGGGGTTGGCTGAGCGTTAAGCTAAGACGTCAATAGTAGATAGGGACAGAGGAATATTTATTATGTTCACCAGACACAATACCCTCTAAAAAAGGCCCAAGTGTTGTCATTAAACCCCCCCGGTAATATTTAACCCCCCCCCCCGGGGATTTCCCGTGGTAAAGACTCTGATAACCGATCCTGATACATTCAACCCCCCTGATTGTGTTAACCCCCCTGGTAACATTAAACCCCCCCAGGGGAATTTCCTGCCATGACCTTCATGTCCGAATTTTTACCAGTCACCAAATCTTCTTAAAACCCCCCCCCCTGGGAAGATCTCTGGTATGACCCATATAACCCCCCTGGAGACTTAGTCCCCCCGGTAACGTTAAACCCCCCCTGGGAATTTGTTCAAATGACCAGACAATATCCTGACGGAAATTAAACCCTCTCTTGTCTTAACCTCTTAACATATAATCACCCACCCAGGTAATTTCTCGCCTTGACTAGATTAGTCTCCTGGTGATATTAAACCCCCTGTCGTCGAACTTTAAAATACTTGCCTTGTGGTCGGTTTTTATTATGTTTTATTACTAAACAAATTCAAGATAGCTGACCCGTGCAGACTTTTCTCTCCCGAGCCTCATTTCTGGCTCAAAACCATAGGTCGTCAGATCAGATCTGAGGCACAATCG
>NW_025786695.1:0-14922 GCF_021130785.1 Homalodisca vitripennis
AAATAAATGAAGCAAACATTTTCCCCATTATTGTTTTACTAATCATACGAAATGCAGTTTTTTTTGTTTTATTAATTTCTAAGTTGGTTAACGCACGAATATAAACAGGCACTGATCAACAATGGTATTCTGTACTGTTACGTTAGAACTGTGTATTAGTGGTGTTTTGCAAGCTACAGCAGGAGATCGGGTTCTGTGAATCGTGTTATTAAATGCAATTTTTCTGTGAGTTATAATTCGATTGTTTATTCAGCGAAAAAATGCCTTACTTATTTACATCAGGGGGAATACGCTGATATGGTTTTTATTTTGGGTTACTGTAATGGTAATGCTAGAGCTGCTGTAGAAAAATATGAACTACGTTACCCTAATAGGAGGATTCCAGATACCAAAACAATTTCAGGAACTTTTCGTACTCTTCGGGAAACAGGATCGCTACCAAGTACTAGAACCAATTATGAACGAGCTGTCCAACTTGATGATGATATTGTTATTAATGCTGTTCATCGCAGTCCAGGTGTAAGTACACGACGTATTTCTAGGCGGATAGGAGTTTCGCAGTCAACGGTGCGGAGGTCACTTAATCGAAACAAATTTTATCCGTTTCATAAAACAAAAGGTTTACCATCTACAGCTAGGGGATGGTCCGCTTCGCTTGGAGTTTTGCAACTTTTTGAATATTAATAATCAACTCTACAAGCGTAATTTTGTTTACGGATGAGGCACAATTCACTCGGGATGGTGTCAATAACTTGCACAATGAACACTCATGGGCAGAAGAAAATCCACATGAGGTAGTGGAACAGAAACTTTCAACACCGATTTAGCGTCAATGTCTGGTGTGGCCTTTTGCACAATCGGCTGATTGGACCTTTCATATTACCTGGACGCCTAAATGCTGAGTTCTATTTGCATTTCCTTCAAGAAGAGTTGCCGCAGCTGTTAGAGAATGTTCCTTTACATCCTCAGACAAAATTTGTACTTCCAGCATGACGGAGCACCTCCCCACTTTTCACGTGCCGTTTCTGCTTACTTAAATCATCAATTTCCTGGACACTGGATTGGTCGTGGAGGGCCTCACCCTTGGCCACCAAGATCACCAGATCTATCTCCATTGGATTATTGCATCTGGTGATGGATGAAAGACATTGTATACAAGACAAAAGTGAATTCTCGTGATGAATTAATTGCCCGTATTATGGACTCGGCTGTGCAGATACAGGGAAGTCCTGAAAAATTAAGAAACGCAACAAAAAGCAATACACAAACGTGCTGCAAAATGTATTGATAATGGATGGCCTCATTTTCGAACATCTATTATAAAAAGGTGCGTACGGTTGGCCCAATCTGATTAATTTTGCTTAAAAACTAGTAATGTTATTATACTGAATAAAATCGTTGATTTTATGTATTTATTACCAATTTAACAAAGTTATTGTACATCAAACTTAAAAAAACATTGTTTAGTGCCCCAATTTTTTGCATTTAACCCTGAATCCCTCAAAAACTACTACAGGTACAGTTCTGAAACCTATTTTATTACCTTTATCAGGTAAAAATACATAAGAATCCACGATATTTCTTACTTAATTAACCTTTCCAAAAGTTCAGTATGGCTTTATTTTACTCTTTACCCAGGAATTCAGGCGAAATCTTTCGCTAGCTGTAACTCGCTAACGAAGCGTTTTCGGACCTATGTTTATATAACATTTTTTCATTATTTTTACTAGTACAATGTGCTGTAGAAGTGGGGGGAGAACTTTATGAATCACCCTATAATATATAGCCTATATATAAAATATTACTGAAGGAATTTCATTATTTTTATTTATAAAAATTGAATATACTTGAGTACTATATTATTTTAATACATTTTACTTTCGTAAATTATACTTTAAGACTTTTTGTATTTTAATCCATAAAATAATATTAATTATATGCCATTCCTCGTTTCATAGGAATCCGTATACACATAGTGTAAACAAATAATTGTTCTATGTCAGACGCTTTCATTTTGTGCCAGATTAAATTATTGCCCAATATTGCTATTGTAAACCTCTATAATATTGTACTGTGTGGAGTTAAACTTTTCTTTTGTTCTGTTTTCAGGAAAGTTGGTTCCAGGGGTTTAGCTTTTAAAATTTAAAATATGGTTAATATTGGGCCATGTTTAATAGACCAACCAAATATTTTTACCCTGTAATAGTACGATTGAGGGTCAAATATATTGCAATGGTAATATTGGTTGCCCAAGTTTAAAATTCAAACTAATATTTTTACCCTGCAACAGAACTGTAGAGAATGAAATTTTTTTCGACGTCAATAATGGTTTCCCACGTTTAATAGACAAACGAATATTTTAACCCCGCATTACAATTGGAAGTGAAATATACTTCGATTTTAATATTGATTTCCCACATTTTATAGCCAAACCAATATTTTTACCTTGAAATAGAACGATTGAAGGTGAAATATATTTCTAATCGTAATATTGGTTGCCCAAGTTTAATAGAAAACTAATAGTTTAACCCTGCAATAGAACGATAGAGTGTGACATTCATTTCCATGTTGGTATTGGATTCCTACGTGTAATAATGAAACCAATATTTTAAGCCAATAATAGAATTATATTTATATTGTATTATATTGTTATATTATATTGGTTACTATTTGAAATACAAAGTTTCATTACAGAATAAGTATTGATTCTAATATACGTTCAAAGAGCCAAAATCGCACAAAGGAGCTTGTTAACTTTGCCTAATTTACAATGCAATTTACTCTCATTGAATCCCAAGGAAAAGTTAAACGAAGTGTACTGAGGCGAGTTCATTAACGGGTAATGTAAACTATAGTGTGAATATTGGCACAAGCCGTGTTAGGTTGGCTCGCGTGCCCGTAGCGGAAGTACGTGTCCTATTGTTGCATTTCCGGTGTATAATTGGCCAACAATGGCCGGGATGTTGCCATTGGACACGATTACAAGTCTATTGTGTGGTACAGTCGGTCCTAGTAACAACTGCTACTCGATGACGAATATTTGAACAGTCTTATTTTTTTTATTTCAAAGTAATTTGCCCTTCTGCAACAATTATTGTGTACCACATGAGAAAATTATTTTGTATATTTTCATCAACAGTTAAGTCGCTGATCCCGAAACTACCATGCTGCAATATATTTACAAACATGTTCTCTTACCCAACATAGAAAGAAATTAAAGTTTTGACATCGCCTAAATTATATTTTTAATAATTGTAGTTTTGGAATATTTATTCAGTTTTCGTGTTATTTTCATTTTTTTTTTAACTTGAATGGAAGTAGATTTAGTTTTTATTTAGGAATTATAGTTTCAATTTTCTATACGAAAACCCCCTAAATAGAACTTTGCCGGTTGTGTCGGCATATGTTTTTTATATTTTATCCCCATACATCTAATTGCTCGAGCATGATCTTTTATCTCCCTTTTTGACGTGGCTATTTCTTTTGGCGGGCTATGGATGTAATATTTTGCACGGGAGAAAAACTTTCGTTCACGTCACGGAACGTTATATTACGCATGTTCGCTCTGTATCCGCTAGGGACGGGATTATTTTAAAATATAAAAAATAACCATATAATAATGGGCAATTGTAAGTTACGTTTACCCATTATTATGTGGTTCAAGATTATATTCACAACACGTTATAAAAAGTAGTCACTTCTGTCGGTCAGTCCTGCGACTGCCTTTCCATTTTTCATTAAGTGACCAACCATCCATAGAAACGTCGTTGTAACACTTATCAGAACTATATTACTTTTGTCACTTACATCTTTGAAATTTAAATCAAAGTAACTAAAACTTGCCTAATCTTCTTTCTACGATTAATATATCTTGGATGTGTTGGACACTGTCATTCTACGTGAAGATTCATGATTATGACGTTTACACTTACTCTAGAGTAACATAAGACGCCTGTGCTGAAATGTTCTCATCCTTACCCCCAAATTAAACAGAGGGTGATTGGTTTGGGACTCTTAAGAACAAGTTCTGGATTACATTACAGATATTATTAGTTAAAAAGTAAAATGCATAATGAAAAAGTCTTTTTTAAGTTTATGAAGGGTTATGGTGTAGAAAGTATTTATAATTCTAAAAGAAACCAAATGACACTTTTATATTAATAAAATTATTTTATGCACACTTATTCGGTTATAGGCCATTCAAACTGTGAAGAAGGAATAATTTGTAACAATTCTATGTTTACTGGGATTATACTTATCCATAATTCATTACGCGCACTAAACAAACATATGATAAGTTTAAAGAGCGTTTGTGTTTTTCCGGTTTATACACAATTTTATTCTGCTGTTTAAATATATGTAGATTTCTAAAATTTGGCCCATTTGACACGTGTTGTTGATATGCATTATGCAAGTCAACGTTGAATGTTGAAACCTCTGTGTATCGTAACTTCTCCGTGTAACTATTCCTCGGCTTGGAAGCGCCAACTTAAAGATCCATGTAAAAAAGGAAGCCGTCGTAATGTTACACAACCAATGACGAGATAAATGAACAGTCCCCAACAAATTATTTTCTGCAACATTTGCGTTTATTTTTGTAATAACAAAAATAACGCAAAGTCAGATTCTTCAAAACGTTAAAAGGCTTTAATTCAGCAATGTGTGTTCAGAGAAATTCTGAGAATAATTATAGTAAAAGGTTTACGTTTTTACCCATAGAATACTAGAGGTGTATTGTGAGAATTCAGAGACAGCTTGTATATCCAAACAGCTATTGTTTAGTGAGCGCTGCATAAATATATAATCGTTGAGGCAATAGTACAATAGAATATTTACCAGCTTGAAATGTCTTCTTTGTTACAGATTTAATGAAACGAATCCCTTAGCTGTAAACCTATTACATTCCTTTTATAATTTCCACTAACCACCGCTCATTACGTCGTTCGTCTGGTTCTCTTCCAATTTCACGTGATCGTATATTAATTCGAAATTCTTTAGTTGGCTCTTGATTTTTTGATTTTCTGCTCTTGCATAGGTTCACAGCGCTATAACTGTTTGCTGTAACTTTTTCACTTTAACATCAAAATACTCGAATAACCAAAATAGCTCAAGATATTTGTTATTCGTTTATTTATTTGAGACTATAAAATGAAAAGAGATGTAATTTTTACAACTTAATACATCAACCAATTTACATAGTTTTGTATATAAACATCTATATTGTTTCTATAAATTTGTGTTGAATTTCTATGAATTGTTTTTCTATGAGTGTCCTTAGTTATTTTTGTATTCCCATGAATTATTCAGATCCACATCAGTTACATCAATAAGGATATAATTATGATTATTGTCTGTTTTGTGTAACCTTGATATTATTTATTCAAGATTTTATAATATATTTTATATAGTATACAATATTATGATCTAATACAAATGTAATTTTACCATTTATAATAATACAATTTAATTTAAACATAGTTATAAATGGAACTTTTCTTTATAAAAGAAAGACCCTATTTCAGGTTGGTTCCCAATTTGGAGGAAAAAGCACATGTACAGGCGGAGCATCAATTGCATAATATTTCCGTACAGCTTCTCTGTCGCGCAGCACAATGAAACGTAAGAACTAACATGTCATGTAGCTATTTGTTTGAGAGTTTGTTATGACACGTGAATCTTAAGACAAAATAAGACGTTTCATTAAGGCTTTTTATAGCGTTATTTTTCAGGATATAAAAATAATCCACGACACTCCATTTGTGGGTACGGCACTGGCTTTGTATAGTCAAGGTTAAACACAATCGACCTTCACCTATAGTAGACTACGCTACCAACTCCACAACTCCTGGCGACCAAGCGCAGTTGACTGTTTGTTTGTTAATAATCAACTTGACTTTGTTATATTTAGAAATACTAAGGTTACTACATTGTTTAATATTTGTTAATTATTAATAAACAGCTCCCAAAAAATATAACCAGATACAATACTCATTTGATATAAAACGTAAACATTACAAACGATATAATATAAAGCTAGAAAGAATTGTGGAGAGTATCTCGCACGTCAGCCATCTGTTTAGTAGCAACCATATGTACTGCACTGCGCTCCTATCTATCATACCAGTGAGTATTACACCGATGTGTGATCATTAATAACATAGAGTACCGGTCGATGACAAACTGTTATTAGGTACATTTTGTATACAACATGGACTTTACTGCTTCGATTATCCTCGTGATAGCACTTACCTAAAATGTCTACATAACTTCACCGAACACGACCCCCAGAGTTGAAAGTTCATATAAATACGTATGCTATAACGCAGTAAAACAGAAATGAACTATTCCATAAAACCCCACACTACGTACAACTAGGAGCAAAGATAGATCTTATGGTATTAATAAGTTCATAGACTAGCTCGGTACGCCATTTAATTCCACCGTGGTGGAATTTATAACTTCTAAGCAAGACACAACTCCGTGTTTTAAAGGACGTACAAGAAAATTAAATAATACTTTTGGGATACCCTTGTAAAGATGGAAACTTTTTTGTTGCAAGCTATTGTGTCTGTATCTCAAACAATTTCGAATGATTACATGTAAATCACATGAGATGTTCGAACTCCTAGAACTAGTGAAGGATTTTGAAATCCGAACTTGCTTAAAACTGATTATATAAATACCTCGGCCAAATATATTGACCGGTGTGGTTGTCATTTCTTCCAATATGGTAGCCGTTATAAAATTCCACAGCTCCGCTATTTATAGGCCTAAAGAAGAACCAGTTTTGTACAAAACTAATTAGAAAACTGCCTTTCTATAATAAACCATATTAATTAACGACTGAGCAAGAAGAAATTATAAGAAAAAATTCAAACCTCAGTTGAAAAATATAACAGAAAGTAATGGTTTTAAACATACAAAAATGTGTTTATATACATAATAACTTTAAAAAAACAGTTGCGTGACGTAACTAACATACATTTTTTAAGAAGTTCAAACACTTTATACTATGTCTCAACAAGGTAAAGATTTATATTCTCGAATTCCTTTTTTCATAGAAACATGAACCAAAACTTATAACTGTATTTTCTAGTATGAACGTTCTTACATAAGTTTACATTTACTTAGTAGCATGTGTCAAGTTATGTACTAAGTTATGAAAGCACACTTGCGATATGTATTAATCAAGCAGGCAATGGATAAAGCCAGGTTTAAAGCAAGTTAACGTGATGTTAATCAATTAAGAGCGAAGCTGTCCTAAATTAATTATAGCACTTAATGCACGAGTCTAAGAGCTCTTTCACACGATCCGGCGCACGCCGTGCGGCGCCCGCCGCGCGGCGCTCGCCTGGGAAGCTGAATGTTTTCACACGAGGTCGGTTTCGTCCGGCGCGTGCCGTGCGGCGCTCCCATGTTTTTGACTGTTCAGTACATGCTCAACTATTGAAATGTTAATTTACTTTTATCAAATATTAAAATCATTTGAATCTCTTTCGAAATCCAAGGACAAGACACTTGATGCTGGAGTAAACTGTAGCACGATGCGGGGTTGGTGTCCGTGATGGTGGCGTTGGCTGCTGGTTGCTTGCTTCTTGACTGGTTTGTTGGTTCATTGGATAGTACTGTTCACTGCTGGTTGAGGTATGTGGGAGAATCGGACGAATGTATGGGTTGATGTAGGTCTGGTTTGAAAATTTCGGAGCAAACTGCAGTTGTTGTTTGAGGACAATACACGTTTTTGAGGCCTGACTCCCGGGATATGGGTAGTGGACTTGCTGGTATTGCGAAGTAGGGACCTGGCTGGTTCCACTGGCTCGACTGCCACTACCTCTTTGTGTTTCACTCATTTTTACTTAAAAAAAAAAAAAAAAGAAACACTTGAACAAAAACAATACCGAAGTATACGTACGTCTTCACTCTCCAGTGGCAAACCCAAGACTAGAGGTTGGGCCGTGCGGCGCGCGCCGGACCGTGTGGAAAGCCCCAATATGATACAATAGCCCTTCGCAGAGTAGTCCGGCGTGGACGCCGCGTGTCCGGCGTAGGGGAGTCCGGCGGGAATTTGGTGCGCCGCGCGGCGTCTGCGCCGTGCGGCGAGCGCCTGATGTCGTGTGGAAAGACTCATCTACTCCCATAGCCCAACGCCGCATCAGGCTCGCGCCGCACGGCGCGCGCCGGATCGTGTGAAAGAGCACTAAAACCATAACTTTTCAAATATCACTTCTATAGTGGTGTGTCGCCGCACGCTTGCTTCTGCGGAAGGGTGCAGAGGTCAGTGCCCTAGGTTTAAACGTAAGGTTGTGTTTACGAAGGCAAAGTCTTAGGGTTCATGGAAATTATTGACTATTTTAAATACATCACTAGTGGGTAGGGATTTCGTTAAATAATGCAAATTTTGCTTACATTAAAAACACTACTGGGAATGTTGTGAACTATTCTATTTTGTCTGGTGTCGTAAGTCTAATCGCAACAAAGCCTTTGAATGAAGCGAAACTCCACCTCCGGTGTCTTAACTTTATGTATCTAAACGCCTCCTCAGACTTTGCTTTACTTTTATTGGTTTAAACCACCAAAGTAATGATTCACTTTGGCTGTGTCATAACTAATATCCCATACAATGTTTTATTCTCAACTATTGGAGTGTTTTAAATAATTTTACACTGCTTTGAATATTATATTTTACATTAATTCGTAAGCATAAGAATTTAATTACAATTAATATAAATATTTACTACATTTAGTTTATTTTCATACTGATTTATATAATTTTGTTAATATATTCACAGTTAATAAATTCACAAATGTACATAACAAAAGTGTATATAATTCACATCGAACACAGCACAGTAGGTGCGACCTCCCGCAGAGAAGAGTGTAACAGAAGATGTGGATTTATCTTTGTTACTCTCTGGTTAGCGTATTTTCTTTGCCTTAGAGAGCTAAGAAAACGCGTTTTGCGGCTCCTGAGGGTTTCTTATTTATTTAGTTTTTTCTTATTTTAGGTATGTGTATTTTTAGAATGAGATATTCGTCTTCGTTTATTATTTTCCAGAAATGTGTCAATGGATGATTGAAGAGGTTGGTAGGCCTGGTCCTATCTTGTTAACAACGACTTCACGACGCTCCGCAATTCAATTGAATTATTTTTTTGGTTTTTAAGACATAACGAAAGGTTTAGATGAATACAAGGGGTTATTTAATATCATAAACCTGGATAAAGACGAATCGGACAGCATTACACTTGTGAGTAGTAAATGGCCATAAAAGCTAACCATCAAACTAACAAGGTTAGACTGGCAATTTACAAGTGTACAATGACATGCTGTTTGACGTGACTTTAGAACGTGCAACATAAATACGAGTAATAACGAGGGTCATATTAACTGCTCTGGTGGCAGAAACGGTAGCGTACTTATCAGTTACGCATGAAGGACATTAGTTCGGTTACCGGGTTGTGACATATCTTTTTGCTTGAAGCAACCACAGAGACCTTTATTATTTATTGCTCAGATTTTATTGTTGCTGTTGACTTTTATTATTTTTATTTTTTTTATATATTTTATAAAAACCGTTGTTGTTGTTATTGTTGTTGTTGTTGTTGACTAATTTATTTTAATAATTTATTTATTGACAAATTTATCTGTTTGATTACATTATTTTATTAAATAATTTATTTATAAACATATTTATTATTAACTTATTTATTTATTACCTAATTAATTTATTTATCCATTTCAACAATGTCTTTCTTAATAGAAAAAACCAAAACTGGTAGACCTTGTATTGTATACAACAATATCAAATTTAGGCAACAACGGACCCTAAAAAACGGTGAAATATCATGGCGGTGTCTAGGGAAAAGTTGCGGAGCATCAATCAAAAACTGATGAGAAACATAACGAGAGTGACGGTTTGTAACGAAAAGCACAGTGGGGATCACCCAGTTACTATGCGAACCCTCTCTTCGCCATTTACTTAAGCTCCGTATTGCGTCCACCGCGTCCCCCGACACACCGACCGACGCCCGCGCCCGCCTGCTCAACGCCCGGCCCGGACCCCCGCCGCCTCACTCACCGCCTTCCCACCTGCGTCTGTCTCTACGGAACCCGGAACGACCCCTCAAACAACACCTGAGGATGCAGCAGCAGAGATCGCACGACTAAAAAAGGAGATAGAACGCCTTAACAAAGAGTTCCAGGGGCTCCTAGATCATACAATAGAATCCGACACCCGACTACTGCAGTTCACGGACCAGATTTTCCCTGTCGACACCTCGTCCCGCGTTGACCAGACGACCCACGCTCCCGTGACTTTCGGACCGCGAGGTGCAGTGCGAGATGCTCCTCAACCCACCCGCTTCTGTGGAGGTCGGAGTGCAGTGCGACCTGCCGGAACAGCCAACCGCTGGCACGTGTGAACGAGCTGACCTTCTCGACAGATTGAGGACAACAATAGAGGTCTTGGAGGCTGAGAATCAGAGTCTGAAGCAGCAGCTGAAAACTTGCGAGTGCGCTGATCTTAAAGAGAACAACAGGTGGACAGAAGTGAAGAAGAGGAAGCCCAAAATATATCCAGTACCGGTACAAAATAAATTTATTTGCCCCCCAACCAAAAATGTAAACTCAACCAAAAATTGAAATCTTTCTCTAAAATGAAAAAAAACGCAATATTATCCAATTGACCTTAAAAAAAACCTCTAAAAAATCATGGCAAGCTCCAAAAAACCCCTACACGCAACGTACAGTTTAAGTCCATAACTTAACTGTTCGAGGGGATAGCCAACGCTCGCCACATCGCTGGACTCGTGAGGAAACAGATCGGCCCTGCAACCGCGGTGAGCGACGTCTGTGTTCCCGGCGGCCGGTTTCTGGATATTGTGAGACCAGCTCGAACGGCATCTGAGCCCCGGCCCTGCTGCGAGGTGCTGATCGCCGGCACTAACGACCTGGCGGTCGCGGGCAGCGAAATATTTACCGCCATCTGGAGGGGTACATCGCTGCTGGATCTTCCAGCACCGAGATCATCCTCACCCACACTGCCGCATCGCCACGATCTGGACCCGACCCACCCTGTCCACTATCAGACCGTGCTCGTGAATGCCTACATTGAGGAACTGGCTGTTAGACACAACATTAGAGTGTTAAACTTCGATGACATCAGCCGTAGGTATTTCACGAGACACGGCCAACATCTCTCCTGGCGGGGCAAGCGGTTACTGGCTGGGATGATCGTGGCGGCGATGAGACCAGCCACTCAAACATCAGAAACGAAGGCGCAGCCGCGACTTTGGGGGAATCCTCGAGCAACGGCTACTTCCACCGCCAGCATGCCAACGCCCGCTGTTGCCCGAAGAAGAGTCGGCGACCACCCCTCAACGGCCAGCTAACATACAGGATGTCTCCTACGCGGACGCCGTGAGACGCTCCCCCAGTCCAGACATTCTTAACTTAAAAGAAAATTCAGTTTTTTAGGGGGCCCACTTTACAGCAAAGGACTAAATTGACAGACCAGAATCGGCAAAATCAGACAAACCAAAAATTACATGTTCAAGGTTCCCTAAGACTACTCCACCAAAACGCTCAGTACGCAACCAACAAATTGGATGAAATTCAGCTGATGTGTGAGGAGCTGAAATCAGATATACTCGTTGTAACCGAAAACGGTTTTAACAACGAAAACCTTGAACTATGCAAAATTCCAAATTACAAATTGGCAGAAGCGTACTGTCGCCAGACCTCCAAAGGAGGTGGTGTATTTAGCAATTTTTCTGAGACAAAATTTAGTTTTCACAAAATTTCCAATCAAAGAAACGACCGCGAAAAATTTCGAAGCAGTTGGGATCAAAGTACAATCTAACTCTAACAGGTCAACATTAATTGTGATAGGATTTACAGGTCTCCAGTGGAAATGAAGATCAGTTTTTTTCAAAATTCGAAGTGTTACTCACTGACCTGACTAACCATCAATACGATTACGTCTTGATGGGAGATCCTCAACGTGGATGCAATGGACAGCAATCATCCATCCACCAAGCGATCTAGTCGATCTGCTGAGGTCATTTGGCCTTGAACTGTTGGTCAAAACTCCAACGAGAGTGACGGCTACAACACAGTCGGCTATTGATAACATCATCACAAACGTTGAAAATGTCACAGTGTCGGTGGTCAACACAGCTATCTCGGACCACTACGGCCAAGAGGCTATCATTAGTGGAAAAACAAATCGCGAATGAACCAAGAATTACCAAAACAATAAGAGACACGAGGCCAGAAAATATTGCTCTCCTCAACTCTTCCCTTTCAAAAGAAAAGTGGAATTTTTTAAATTCTTCACACCCAGTAGAGCAGCAGTTTCAAATTTTCAATGAATGTTTGAATTTCCATCTAAACACCTGCTGCCCTACAAAAATGATCAAACCTCGTCCTAAGAAGGTAAATAATACTTGGATCACTAAAGGCATTTTGGTTTCGAGAGAGAAACTCAAGTTTTTATCCGAAATAAACAGAAAAAACGCCAAATGAACAGTTCAAAATTTTTTTTCGAAATTATAAAAGAATTTATAGAAAGGTGATCCAAGCTGCAAAAGCGTATGATGTCTCGAAATCAATTATTTATTCAAAAAACGTTTCTAAAACTGGTATGGGGCATCATTAACAATAAACATCACGAATCCAAGCAAATCACAGTCAAAATTGGGGACACCCTAGTGAGTGATGCTTCTAGGGTTGCCGACGAGTTTAACGGATTTTTTGCGTCCGTTGCTTGTGGACGGGGCCCTCGTCCATCGCTGCCACAGGGAATCCCACGCGCAGACAGAGTCCAACAGCCTCAATGGCTCTGACTCCTGTAGTTGAGGAAGAGCTCGATAAAATCATTCAACAATTACAGCTAAAAAATCAAATGATCTAGAATCGAGATCCATGTGGTTAATAAAACAATGCTCAAAGCATATCGTGAAACCACTGACTCAATTGGTCAATTTTGTCTTTTAACTCAGGAGTTTTTCCCTCTCTCCTAAAAATTGCAAAAGTGCATCCAATTTTCAAGAAAGAAAACCCCTGTTCAATAAATAACTATCGGCCCGTCTCAATTTTGCCTGTATTGAGCAAAATATTTGAAAAATTTTTTCTAACGAGAATGCTTTATTTCTTAAATAAAAACAACCAGCTGTTCTGAACACCAATTCGGATTCAGGAAAAATAAATCTACGATAGACGCAGTGGTGAGTCTGGTTGATATGGTTGTAGAGGGACTAGAACGTCAGGATCACACATTAAGTGTGTTCCTAGACCTGTCTAAAGCATTCGACTGCGTTGACCATGAAATACTGCTTGACACACTACATTCTCATGGCATCCGAGGTGTGCCGCTCTTATGGCTTAAATCATTTTTAAGTCAGAGAACTCAAGTGGTCCAGATATCAAACCAACTTTCTAAACCAATTCAACTGAGTTATGGAGTCCCTCAGGGCTCTATACTCAGCCCAATCCTTTTCCTGTTGTACGTCAATGACGTACATTCATCGCTGCTGCATGGTAAAATTGTGCAGTATGCTGATGACACGACTCTCTGTTTCAGAGATAACACACAAGAAGGTTTGGAGCTACAAACCTTTGTAGATATCAACAATTGTGTGCCAATATTTCAATAGCCTCAACCTTCAAACGAATTCTTCGAAATCCAACGTGCTAAATTTCGCACTGCGTCCAATGGACTCCCAATGTGGGTCAGCCGTCATGTTGGCAGATTCCATATTGGAAGAAGTCTACTCCTCAAAATTCCTTGGAATACTCCTCGACCGAGGGTTGACATGGAATAATCACATTGACCATGTGTGTGCCAAACTGTCCTCAGGAATATATGTTTTGAGGTCCTTGGCCCGGTACTGCCCCAGTCAGGTATTGATTGCGGCATATTATGGGCTAATTCACTCTCACCTTTCCTATGGAGTGGTGTTGTGGGGGGCCTGCACAGGCAATAATTTCCTGAGGGTGTTCAAATTGCAAAAAAAAGCAATTCGTATCATCGCAAAGTTGAATTTCAGAGAGTCGTGCAGGACAGCATTCAAAAACTTTGCAACTGTTGACTTTGCCCAGTCTCTACATTTTAGAAACATCTTTGTTCTGTTTGTCTAAATGTGCCCTAACCAGGGGACGTGACATACACGGGTATGAGACTAGAGGCAGAGATAACTACCGTACTGGAAGACACAGAACGGTGGTTTATGAGCACTTGCCTTCGCAGGCAGGTGTTCATTTTATCAACAGTTTGCCAAATTCTATTACAAACGCCCAAAACGCCCAAGGCGTCAAAAGCTCGTCTTAAGCGCTTCCTCGTGTCAAATGCATTTTACAAGCGTTGACGAGTTTCTGGCGTTTAACTGGGAGACCGCCCAATTCGATGACTGACTCCGGCGCTGGAAGTGGGGTTGACATTGGCGATGGATGAATGAGACTGGAATGCATGAACATTATGTAAGTTTGGACGTGGTGGTAATGTGGAATGCGAGTCTTAAAATGTATAATTAATTCTGACGTTTGCCATTACAATGTGTAATTGTGACGAGCAATTAAAGATTTGATTTGATTTGATTTGTTCAATTTGGCAGGTAAATGTAGCTTTACGTAAATTACTACTATTTATTTTAGACAATGTGTTCGTTGTATAACAGTTATCAATACGATACAAGTAGTATTAGCATAAACCTAGAGTAATGCAGATTTTAACTCAACAATTGACGTTATTAATCTTAAATCAAATCAAAAGTTATAATTTTATACACTTTACAAAAATCTATTATTTTACCAATTGCTATTGTTACATACATTGTTCAGGTATAATACACATTCGAAATATATACATGCATACATACATATGTACACATACGCATAGATACACATAATTATAATATACAAAATT
>NW_025786696.1:0-16018 GCF_021130785.1 Homalodisca vitripennis
TAGTAATGGAATCTAATCCTTAGTCGTCAATGATTTATTTCCTTGCTATAACTTTATATCTAAAATAATATTCAGACTCGACGAGGACTACCGCCCAACCGAGAGAGCGAGGCAGCCAGGCACAAGCGTACTTAACGTACCGTAGTACCTGAAGGTGTCCCGCTGTAAGGCGCTTCAGGCCCTTGAAGCGAACTCCGGCGCATGTATCCCCAAATTCCGCGTCTTACCCGGTCGTGCCGGACCCCGCCAGCTGACGCTCCTCCCGCGATGGGGTGTTGAGCTTACGTGGAGTAATTAATTGGCCAGGTGGGGAAGAAAATAAAAATCATAACATGTAAAAAAAAAAAAAAAAAAATTATATTTAAAAAATATAAACTAAAAAGATTATTCTCCTCTCAAAAAAATAAAAATGGCCTTATTTTAAACCCCCTGTAAAAATTAACATGTTTACATTACAACTATTAAGTGTTATTTCTCTTGGGGTGGGGGGGGGGGGGGGGGAGTGATTGTGTTTCCTTCCCTGGAAACAATGACTGCTAATTTTGCTTACTCCACTAAAGCCCAGGTTGGTTGAGACGGTTATATTTTCTGTTTTTTATCGAGCTTGTCAGTTACTCAGAATTTATACGTATATAAAGTTGTTGATAAAAGTTTTGCGCTTTTATTACACATTTATTGATGTCAATATACTTAAAATTGAAACAAAGCATGTGTTTACGAGACCTAATTTTTTTATATTTTGTCATATATCTACAGAAAATGGCTGGTTACTTAACTGGTCTTTGATGATTTGTATATTCAGCTTTTTCAGTTTCAATATAGTTAACTGGATCAAATAACTTCGAATAACTTAAAAACTATCTTTCCACCTTTAATAAAAACATCGGTTCGCTTTATTTCCGTCCTTTCCTGGGAAAATCGAAGTGAACTCTTTGGCTAGCCGTAGCCCCTTTTTTTTCCCCCGCTAACAAAGCGTTACCCTGACATATGTGTTATAATGAACTTTTTCACGTTATTGATGAGAATTAAAAGCACCCGAGGAATGTTTGTCAGTGTCTACTCGTGGACACCCTGTAAATATGCACTGGACCAGCCTTTTCATGCTGTGATGAGGGTGTCGATAAAACTGGGATGTAAAACCTAACGAACCTATTTTGTGTGTCGTAAAAGCAGAAGGAATATATTTTTTTAATTTTCCAACAAATAGTATTAAAAAAGTAGATAAATAATAAAAATAAGAGCCTCCACATTCATGTTTCCTTTGCTCGGTGGTTCTCCGCAGGGTTGCTGCGATTTAGAATGAATTTTTATTATAATACTGACAAATTCAGAACATTTAAATACCCCAGAAATATTCCTCCAATGTTTCCATGGATACAAGTAATTTATATGTGTTACTTAAGATTATGTGGGACATATTAGCCATGATTTGTTTTTATAAAAGTGTCAATATTTTGTTATACGCCAGGCAATTGACGGTTCTTCAGTAATTATGGAACTAACTACGGTGAAATTCTTTCTATTGTTTTCTTGTATAGGTGAGAACGGTTTACGAATATAAAGCAAACAGCCTTAAGTACGTATAAATTTATTGAAAACATCTCCTCCAAAAATGGAAATTAGTTTATCAGCCCAAAAACTAGCTTAGATCCGGGTCCGTAAATAAAAGAAGTAGAATGGAAGTATAACATCTCATTGAAAAATAGATTTTATCAGAAATATTGGTTTTTATTTAAAAACATTTCTAATTATAGACCGTCAGCCAAACGTTATGGAAATTACTAAACTTGCCACTTTCAGCCAAGTATTGTTAACCGTTATTGTAAATACATTCTAGATTAAATATTTTTGAAGGGTAGCGTTTCCGGAAACTTTTAATTCGGTAAATTATTCTTTAAAAAATACACTAATACTAGTGTAACTTATTGTAGCCACATAAAGTTTTAAAAATATAATACTTATTTGTATGTTTTTTCACTCTAACATTTGTCATTGAACGTTCTCACGAGCGTGCCCTAGTCTGACATGCAATAAGGGTTTTGAATCAATTAATCAGTACTACTAGAGTCCCGTAACAACAAAAGTGCGCTAGTTGTTTGATTGGACAATTCTAATCACGTTTACTTCTCAAACATTTATTAACTCACTTTTTATCCAAATGAAGGTCTTTTAATTTAATTAATCCGAAAATTTAGAACATTTTCTCTTTGACCAAGTTTTTTATCTAACGAATAATATCTTAGTAGTAAATGTCGTATTTAAAAAAACCTGTGCATAAACAATGTTTTTATAACTAGTCGTAGTACCCTTAAAGTTTATTTTTTTAAAGTCCTGTAAAATATAAAAAAATTAATCCAATGTCAATAAAGCTACATTTATTTTATGTCCTTTTTATTTCACAAACAGCGGACGTTTGTATTGCGAAATGAATATGTATTATATTTACAGCTATAAAAGCTAAGAAGATCACTTTACGGCTGTAGAGTTAATTGATTTAATTTTAGATAACTTTATCGTTAAATTAATAGGCTACTGCCGTCATTTCTTGGAAACTGTGAGAAAAGAACCTTGCAGTGTAATTAATAAAATGGTTTTGCAAACTTGGAAAGCTGAAATAACATTACTCTTATAAGGGACAAGAAAAAGTTTGTTTTCCTGGAATGTTCACTTTTAGCCAGGTTTTCCACTACCAACGCTTCGCATTACGAAACTATTGCATAAATAATGCTTTAATTATGAATATACTCGTGATTACCATTTGAATATTGGGTTATGACATTAGTCGGAGGTAGAAATGTTAATACAGAACAAATGGTTTTTGTTAGTGTCGCAACTAGTAGTAGTAACCTTAACATTCAATACGCTTTGTGAATAAAATCATTGATGGAGGTATTTCTCAATTTAATTTCCAAGAGAAAACGCCAAAATATCTGCGAGACACATTATACACCTATCTATATTGCTGAAACAGTTTTTGCGTGATCTTAACGATTTCACGGTGCAGTCCAAGTCACCATTTAATGAAACTTTTACTTTTCTAACCTTACAAAACTTTTATTTAGGGACTTGTGCCATTCCTCATTCCGCTAAGATTCACTCTGTCGACTCTTGGATATGTGTAGTCCGTACTCAGTGTAGTCGAGAAGTGGTGGTTTAAAAGCCAGGCTTACACTTTAAATAGAAGGGCAATATATAACACTAAATACGAGTTAGGTTTTTTAAAAATATCTTTTTCGCCATCCCGTCTCGCTATGTGTTAGTGAAGAAACTCCTTCAAGGTCCTGAATGCTGCAAATTAATTGTTCCCGCTGCTTGTTCCGTTACTTACTCATCTGGCCTAGCTCTGGTTGAGCTTCCTATTGTTGTCGAGCCTAATCGCCTGGCCACGGTCGTGAGAAAGAATCCAAAGGCTCGCGGCTATAACTTCTGTTGGTGTTCATGGGAATAATCCCCACACCATCCATGTCACAACATGAGCATTTTAATAGCCCAGTACCTCGGTCTATATGTCACACTTGTGGATGAGTGTATTGGCTTTTGGCATTAGACTTAAAATTCCTGTACGTACTTTTGAAACATTTTAGTATTAGCAAAGAAATAATGTATTGGGAATTGACACTTCCATTCAAGAAGTTCAACTCGTTATTGCTTAGTAAGCTTATAAACTTTAGGAGAGGAGAGATGAAGTCAGACTCCTTATGTAAGAAGATGAGAAAATTAGCAACACTATTTTTAATATTATTCTTCAAATTTGTTACGTGTTGTTGTAATAGGCCTTCGCTGAAGTTGCATGCCAAATATTGTAAAGTTGGTATATAGCTTGTTTCATGTACGATTTATCTTGTGGAGGCATAAACAAAACAAATCATAACAGGAAAGAAATGTTAACATTCACGGTGGACCTAAAGAGAGAAATCGTGTGAGCTTAATGAGTATTAGGTTTCGTATGACACCTCAGCCTAATTCCATGTTTTTGGACACACCATCACATAATTCATTTTGCTGCCTATGTAGAAACCTCATCCTAGGTTTTATATACAGTACTCGAAATAACATTTATCTGTTAAGCAAATGAGGGTACTCACCACAAAAGGGTGTGCAATGGGAATCATAAGTTTTAGCCAGTAACTTAGAACTTTAGAACATTAAGCCACAATATATTATAATATATTTTTAACTCTGATATTAAATTGTTGCATTGCAATATCACATTGATAATACACAGTTTTGATGAAATATTTAATTAATTCACCAAACTTGGTTGCACAAATAACAACCAAAAATAATTCGATGCGGGGGTTTCCTTTTAACTTTTTTTTGGTTTTTATCGCCAAAACTATGTTTTTGGATTTGCTTTCGAGGAGGCATGGACTCGAGATTTAAAAATGTCTGCAACAGTCAATCAGATTGTATTTTAGACCCACTGTACTATAAGAAGAAGCTGAAGTCGAGCTAAAACTAAACAGACGCAATTGAATCAGCCCTTCCCAATCTTATCTGCGTTATTGAAGAATTCAGTAGCTCCACCACCGTGGCTTTTGGATCGTGTCAAGTCAAACCTCACTCCATAGTGCTTTTTAGTTGTGCACCTGAATGAGACATGATTTATATAGGGTGCATAATGGAAAATAAACCATTATCTGGAGAATACATTATTTAAAATCATCCGATTGGTTTTTTTATAAAAATGGTTGGGAAAATACATGTCAAAAATAGTCTACTCCTGCAATCAATACACCTGGTTAAACAAATTCTGGCTACACTTGGAAGGAAGCACGCCTGGAACTCCTCCCACTGGTAACGCCTCTCAGTACTCTTGATAATACTTCAGCTTGGATGTTTCCCACCGAATCTCACAGTGCTTTCCCATCAGCTAGCTGTCTCTTCAGTCAGTGGGAACAAAACAAAATCACACAGAGCTATGTCAGAAGTCTATAAGTACGAATTGGGGGCACCATGGAGGTCTTGTTCTTGGTAGGCGTAGTTGGCAACTACGAATGCCGTGTGGCTGGGGGCATTTTCCGTGGTGGAGCTTGAAGATGACTAATAATCAGGGCGCGGACGGCGGCAATCTTGCTTTCAGTCGTCAACGCACCTTCAGACAAATCCCAACCGTTTGCGTTGAGCCAGTTTTTACCTTGCGGTACGAAAAACTCAAAATGGACACGATTTTTCTCAAAACTTCAAAGAAGACTACCAGCATTATTTTGATAACGAGAAAATGCTCATGTGAAAACTCTTTTGGGATTTGGCGAGACGAGGATTGTGGGTTTATTCTCCAAAACGATCTCTTATTTTATCTTCGTCTCATGAAACAGAAAATTTCATTGTTATCATTTAAAAAGAGGAATTTTAATATTTAAAATTTAGGTATTAGAATATAATTATGCATTCCTAATATTGCATAATATTTAAATTCGGCCCCCGTTATTATCTCCTGTGTATTGTGAAAGTAATAGATTTCTGTAACTAATAGAAATGAATGAAATCTTCTAGAACAAATTTAGGTCACAACAGTTTGGTATTGTTTTTTAATTTTTTGAAATATATCAATCAAACCAAAAAATAGATTTTTTATATCTTTAAAAATAAACATCAACGAGTAATGTGAACTGATTACGAATTTTTTTGCTTACTAGCAACGCTTAAGAAAGAATTGTTGTAAAACACAAATTAGAAAATGCCTCTCATAAAACAATATATACATTTTTTTTATTTCAACTTCAAATAACTAAAAAAATTAAAACTACTAAAAAATAACAAAAAAAACTTCAAATATCTATTGGTGTCCATTCAGTATCGAAATATATGTGAAACTGGATTCTCCCTGTTTACTCTTTGGGTACTAAGAGGATTATACATAGCACCAAAACACGAAGTAGTAGCTTTTACACAAAAACCTTAAAAAATACAGTGTATGTAACTAATATTTAAATGTACTTATGTTAAGCGCTACATATAACTATTGTGGCGTTTTTGTGCTGTAAATAAAACGCCTAAAAACTAGGATGTAAAACTGCTTTGTTATAACGAGAAATAGCGAGTAAAAAACTATGATTCAAATTGAATTAAAGTTAACTCATTCCTTGTAAGTCCTGGTCCTCGTCTTGCTTCTCGTCAATCATCGTATCTGTTCCTGGTGCTACTCATTCCACGACTAAGCTGTGAGTTGGAAAGGAAAATTTGAACAACTGCAGGCCGCGACATGAAAACTTTAGACTTATTTTAAAACATTAAATAATAAATGCTATTTTGTTTCCATGGATATAAAATAAATATTTTACTGAAACTAGCTGCTTACGTTTTAGCTGTCCCATTAATATTGCTGATGTCACGACTACTAATAAACGCTAAACTTTTGTTGTATGATTACCCTATACCAACATAAATTTGAGTAGGCACAAATGGGTAAATAAAACTTAACTATAAAGATTCTTATAAAGTTTTTTATTTTTTCCCCGCTCTTCTCGATAAACGTGTAACATTATTAGTGGTTTGGATGCAACGTGCAGGAGGTTCAACTGTTCGACATGGACATCTTTTACTATTTCTAATTATTTCTAACATAATACGCGATACGACATGAACATTTGGAGGAAACTTCATTTCCGAATTTAAAACCAAAAGGATATAAAACTGAACACAAAAATTGAAAAACATCATATTCCAAATTTAACCCAATCACCAACAATCCCTCAATGAGGCCTGGAGCGAAGTCCCTCATATATATACAGCCGCATCGTGTAAACTCCACTTTTCCCCACTCACTGACATATAATCATACTAATTCTAACACTAGACTTCCAGAAGTGCTGGATAACGTTGAAATTTTTTGCACGGCACCGTTGCACGTATCTTCAAACCAACCAGCAGGGAAAAGTCTGAAAACCGGATTTTTTTTACTCTTTTGAATTCCTCAAAAAAAATTCCCGAACGGACCCCCCTGTTTTTGCCGCTTGTAGGCTTCCCTTTTGAAGCCCGGATATCGGAGCGAAACCGTTGGAGCTAGCTTCGGATTCTGACGAAAAAATTCATGGTCAGGAATGAAGGGAACTACAAAAAAGGTCTCCAGTAATCTTTTGCTCTATCTCAATAGGTTTGCCGCACCAAAAACGCGATTACAGTTAAAATTATTTTAGGAAATTTTTCGCCAAAAAATTTACCTTTCGGGCATCGATAGCGGCTAAACGGCTTGGTCGTTAGCTCTATAAAACAAAATTTTCAATGGGATTTAGTAAATCCGCGTGAATCTACAAAAAAGGTTAAGTAATCAATTTTTGCCCTATCATTAACGGTTTGGCCGCATAACGACGCGAGTTTTAAAGTTAGTCCGATTTTTTACCGTTTTAACGTGAATATATTGTTTTCTGGGCTCTGTGTTTGCGGGAACCTTTGAAAGTTAGGGTTAGAATAAAATATCGAATTCGCATTTTGAATACGAAACAATGTGGTCTACCAAAAAAAGTACAAGTGGACTTTTTACTCTATCCTTCCATGTTTTTAAACCGTTTCTTATAAAAAAACGATGAATTATGTTTTGAAAAATTTCACCTAAAAAACTTTACATTCTACGGCTCGATATTGACGCACCGAACCGTTTGGCCTGTAGCTTAAATGTTAAAATTTTTTTCTAACTAGCTATTCGATAGGATCAAAAAAAAGGTGTTCAGCAGCTTTCTATCGTTTATCTTTCCCGTAAGCATTGGATAAATGCTCTAAATGGCTAAATTTCTTTGGTCGTAAACTTTTAGGTGTTTTAAATTTTTGCAACTATAATATAGTGCGATTCATGCTGGTTTCCAAGATTTGACCTTGGTATTAACTACGTTTAAAAAAAACGAGTGACTCAAAATCCCCCCTCCTACGACCGGAGTTGGCTAGAGCGTTAGTGAAGCTTCAAAAGGTAGATAGTGGACAGAGTGTTTTTTAATTATGTTCCCCACTGAGACTATGCAAACACTCCGCCGTCTCTAAAATAGGCCCACGTGTGGTCATTAAACCTCCATTGTGTAACATTAACCCCCCCCACCGGGGAATTTCCTAGTATTACCTGATAACACGTCCTGAGTAACAATGTTATAAACCCCCCTGGATATGTGTAACCCCCCTGGTTAACATTAACTTCCCCCCCACGGGAATTTTCCTGGGCTTGAACTAGAATAAGCTCCTGATTTTTTTTTTTTTGATATTAAACCCCCTGTTCGACCTTAAAACACTGCCTTAATGCGGTCGGTTTTTATTATGTTTCTACTAAACAATTCCCACGATAGGCCTGACCAGTGCTACGACTTTTTATCCCACGCGTTGTACACGATTAAACCAGAGATCGTAAGCTTAATCAAATCCTGAGGGCAACAATCGAAAGATAAAATTAAAATTTCCAGACAGGAAAGGTCCCAGTTACCTTTTCCTCGTATCTCTAACGGTTAACCCCGTTTTTTAAAACGCCATTAAAGTCAAAATACTTTGATTAAAAAACTGAAAAATTAAATAACATAGTGTCTAAGATAATTCCGAATTCCGCTTATCCCCGCCGAATTTGGCCAACATCACGAAAGGGATTAAGCCTGGGGTGGTGTCCGTTAACCCCCGGTAACTATTAACCCCCCCCTGCGCAATTTTTCCTGGTTTTATGACCAAAATAAACCAACTGAAGTAAATTAAACCACCCTGATGCTGATTAGTTACTCTGAATGTATTAACCCCCGGTAGCATTAAACCCCCCCCCCCAGGGAATTTCCTGGCATGACCTCATGTACCGAATTTTTACCATATCACCAAATCCCTCTTAAACCCCCTCCCCCTGGGAAGTTCCTGGTATGACCAGATAAACCCCTGACGTTTTAATCCCCAGGTAACGTTAACCCCCTCCCCCCCTCCCTGAGGGAATTTCCTGGCATGACATATACATGTCCGATTGTTTACCTGACCTCACCAAATCATAATCATATAACCGAATTCTAAGGCACTACGTTCTGGGGCGCCATGGGGGCGTAGCCCCCAGCGAGCCCGAAGGCTGAAGTCTAATATACTATACAGCCGCATGTGAAACTGACTGACTGATATATGTATACAAATTCTAACCTACTTCTAGAAAGTGCTGGAAACTTGAAATTTTGCACGCAGGTACCTTTTTGCCGTATAACCAACAGGAAAAGTCTGAAAACCGGGAATTTTTACTTTTAAACCCCTCAAAAAAATTCCCGAAAAAATCACGCATTCTTTACCCTTGCAGGCGTATTTTGTAAGCCCGATAGCGGGCGAAACCGTTGGAGCTAGCTTCGATCTGACGAAAAATCGTTTAGTCAGGAATGAAGTGAACTACAAAAAAGGTTCAGTGACTTTTTTTCCTATCTCGTGTTGTTAAGCCACAAAACGCGGGAATGTTTGACATTCCAGAGATTTTTTTTTCGCTTAAAATAAAGTTTCTAGCCCGATAGCGGCCGAACGGTAGGTCGTAGCTCAAATCTGATTGACCCATCAAATTAGCAAATTACGTGAACTACAGAAATAGTCTAGTGACTTTTTTTTCCCTATCTCCATTGGTTTGGCCGAAAAACGTGATTATGTGTAATTTTTTTGTAACTTTTTACGTGGAAATTTTGTTTACGGGGTCGATAGCGGCGAAACCATTGGTCGGAGGTCAAAATAAAACGAAGGTTAGATTTAGGAAATAATATGATCTACAAAAAAGGTTAATTGACTTTTTACTATATCTCCATTAGTTTGACTCGCAAAACGCGATTAAGTGAAAAATATTTGGAAATTTTCGCTTAAAAATTTACATTCCAGGCTTGATAGCGGCTAAACGGTTGGTCGTAGCTCAAATAAAATTTTCATTAGGATTTATGAAATCACGTGATCTATATAAAACTTTCAGTAACATTTTGCCCTATCCCTCAACGGTTTGGCCGCATAACGCGTTTTAAAGTTTTGATTTTTTGAGTTTTACGTGAGATTTTGTTTTTTGGGCTCTATTTCAGACAAAATCTTAGTTCTAGGCCAGAAAAAAAAATTTGATTGTAATACAAAATAATGCGGTGTACACAAACGTTTCAGTGACTTTTTACTCTATCTTACATGGTTTAGCCGTAAAACGTGATTATCTCGAAAATTTTACTTAAAAACTTTACATTTCGTGCTCGATAGTGGCCGAACCGTTTGGCCGTAGCTTAAATGTAAAACTTTTCATAACTAGCTATTTATGAAATCAACAAAAAAGGTCCAGTAGCCTTTTTGTCGTTTATCTTTCCGTAAGCCTGGTTAATGCATCTAAAAGGCAAATTCTTTGTCGTCAATTTTAGGGGTTTTAAATCTTGCAACTATAATTAGTGCGATTTCGTGCTGGTTCCAGATTGACCTTGTATTACTACGTTACCGAGTGACTAAAACCCCCCTCCACGTCGGGAGTTGGCTGAGCGTTAGTGAAGCTTCAATAGAAGATAGGGGACAGAGTGTTTTTTATTATGTTTCACAGACAACAACACCCTCAAAAAATAGGCCGAACTGTGTAATTAACCCCCCGGTAACACCCCCCCCCCGGGGATTTCCTGGTATGACCAGATAACCTCCTGAATAAATTAAACCCCCTGATGTGTTAACCCCCCCCAGGGAATTTCCTGGCTTGACTAGATAATCTCCTGATGATATTAAACCAACTGTTTCACTTAAAATACTGCCTTAAGGTCGGTTTTTATTATGTTTTGTACTAAACAATTCACGATAGCTGACCAGTGCAGACTTTTCTCCCGAGCTCATTCCTGGCTAAACCAAAGGTCGCAGCTAAAAGTCTGACGACTGAATCGAAAGATAAAATTAAATTTCCGACAAGAAAGGTCCAGTTACTTTTTCACGTATCTCTAACGGTTAAGCCCACAAAACGCCCTCAAATTCAAAAGTTTGGGTAAATCCGGAAAAATTAAACTATGGTATACATACGTCCTCTGACTTTGGTTAAAACCAAATTCTTCTTGTCTCCAAATTTCACGAACACATAACTTAACTCTTCTACCACATCAATTGATTAATATTATACACTACACATCTTTTGGCTGAGCGTTAGCGAAGCATTACGACCCATAAGATTCTCGAGAACGGATACATAAAATTTGGAAACTTCACGTCTGAATTTAACCAATCACCGAACTACGCTTATCCCCGAATTTAGCCAACACCCAAATGGGGGCCTGGGGGCGTAGCCCCCAGCGAGCCGAAGGCGAGTCCTATTATATATACAGCCGCATGTGAAACTGACTGACTGATTATGACCGATGTATACAAATTCTAACCTACTTCTAGAAGTGCTAGAAACTATTGAAATTTTTGCACGGCTCTCGCGCGGTACCTTTTTGCCGTATAAAACCAACAGGAAAAGTCTGAAAACTCGGGAATTTTTACTTTTAAAACCCCTCAAGAAAAATTCGACCGAAAAAATCAGCGCATTCCTTTACCCTTGCAAGCCTTTCTTGTCAAGCCCGATAGCGGGCGAACCGTTGGATGCTAGGCTTCGGAATCTGACGGAAAAAATTCGTTAGTCAGGAATGAAGTGAACAAACTAAAAAGAAGGTACCAGTGACTTTTTGCTCTATCTTTCCATGGTTAAGCGAGGACCAAAATCGCTCGAAAACATTTGACATTCCAGAGATTTTTTTGATAAACAATGAATGTTTCGAAGCCCAGATAGCGGCCGAACCGTTGGTCGTCAGCTCAAATCTGATTGACCTCATCAAATTAGCAAATTTAACGTGATTCTAGCAGAAAATGGTACTAGATGACTTATTTTTGCCCTACTCGCTCCAACTCGCGCGCGCGGTATGACCGCACTAAAAGATACCGCGATTATGTGCAAAATTTATAGTAAATTTTTTACGTGAAAAACATTTGTTTTTTGGGGTCGATAAGCGGCGAAAACAATTGGTCGGAGGTCAAAAATAAAACAAAGGTTAGATTTAGTAAATAATATGATCTACAAAAAAGGTTCAGTTACTTTTTTACTATAATCTCCATTAATTTTGACCGCAAAAAAACGCGATTAAGTGAATAATATCGCTGTTGGATAGAATTTTCGCCTACAAATTTTTCATTCCAGGCCTTGATAAAGCGGCCTCTACTAAAATCGGTTGGTCGTTGAGCTCAAAACACGTCATTTAATCTCTCAACTTTTTTAGTAAAACGACGTGTTCTGATAAAAAAACAGGCTCCAGTTAACTTTTTGTTGCCTTATCCATAAGTGGTCTGTGTTGTCTGGGCCTAAAAAAAAAAACCTGTTTTAAAAAAGGAAATGTTTTAATTAATTTTATAGATGAACATTTTTGTGGTTTCTGGAGGCAGTAGCAGCCGAAACCATTTGGTCATAACTTAAATTCAAGCCTGAAATGTTCCAATAAACTAGAACAGAATTTTACCAATCACCAGAAATCTCTTAAAAACTCCGCCCTTTTTGGAAAGTTTCCCAGGTATGACCCAGATAAACCGCCCTGATGTCTTAAAACCCTTGGTAACCGTTAACCCCTGCCCCCCCTGGCGAATTCTTTGTAATGAACCTCGATGTCCGAATTTTACCTATCAATAAACCCACTCTTATTCCCTTAATTAGGCAAACACCCTAGTTTTCACATCCTTTACATAAGCCTGGAAAAACTCTAATAAAATGGTAAATAAAATATTTGTCGTGGATTGGCAATTTTTTGAGTTTTAAATTTTATGTGCGATAAATATTTGTGTACAATTCATTCCCAGATTCAGACTGCAACTCTGCCTTTGCTAGGTTAACCGAGATGAATACAACCCCACATTTAGAAATTTTGCTGAGCGTATAGCTAAAGCGGTCCAGGTAGTAGATATGGACAGAGTGAAGTTTTTGGTTTTAGTTCACCAAGACAAACAACAACCCTCTCTCAAAATAGAACCCACACATGCTGTGGTCCATTTACACCCACACCCGCCCGCGTAACCATTAAACCTCCCCCACACCCGGGAATTTACTGGTAAGACAGACCCAGAATAACCTCCCTGAGTAAAATAAACGCCCCTGATGTCTTAAACCCCACTGATAAACATTAAACCCCGCCCAGGGAATTTCTCGGCATGCATGACCTCATGTCCCGCAATTTTACCACAATCACCAAATCCCTCTCATCCCCCGATTTTGTCTAGCGTACATCAGAAATCTAAACCAAATCACCAAATCCACTTTAAACCCACCCCCGGGAATTTCCTGTTATGACGATAGATAATAAACCTCCTGAGTAAATTAAAAACCCCCATGTGCCCGATGTGCTTTATACCCACCTCGGTAAGATTACCACTTCCCCCTCCTAGGGAAATTTCACTGGCATGACTATATTACACTCCTGAGCAAATTCTAACAACCCCCTAAAGCTCAACTTAAAAATGTTGACTTAGGGTAGGTGTTTTACTATATTTTCCACTCTAACAATTTACAATAGTTGACAGGTAGCAGACTTTACTACCCCACTCTGTACTTCCTCGTATAACCAGAAGCTACGTAGCTCAAATCTGATGGCATAACCCAATCGAAAACACAAAATTAAATTTCCGACAAGAAAGGTCCGGTCACTTTTTGTCGTAATCTCCGAACGGTTTAGACCGCAAAATGACCTCAAAGTCAAGAAGTTTGGACGAATCCGAAAAAAATCAATAAAAAAGTTCAATTTTTAAATCCCTTGTCATTTAACCTGAATGTCCGAGACTTAACGCAAGTCACCGAATTTAACCGCTTATCCCCGAATTTGGCAAAGCATCTACCTTGGGGTGCCTGGGTGGTCGTAGCCCCCAGCGAGCCGAAGGCGAGTCCTAATATAATATACAGCCGCATGTGAAACTGACACGCATCCAGTCACTGACATATAATGTATACAAAATTCTAACATACTTCTAGAAGTGCTGGAAACCTTGAAATTTTGCACGCAGGTTACCTTTTGCACGTATCTTCAAACCAACAGGAAAAGTCGGAAAACCGGCGGAATTTTTACTTTTGAAACCCCTCAAAAAAATTCCCGAAAAATCGCGCATTCTTTACCCTTGCAGGCCATTCTTGTAAAGCCCGATAGCGGGCGGTGGCTAGAACCGTTGGAGTCTAGCTTCGATCTGACGAAAAATCATTAGTCAGGAATGAAGTGAACTACAAAAAAGGGTTCCAGTGACTTTTTGCTCTATCTTCCATGGTTTTAAGCGACAAAACGCTCGAAACATTTGACATTCCAGAGATTTTTTTGATAAAAATAATGTTTCGAGCCCGATAAGCGGCCGAACGGTAGGTCGTAGCTCAAATCTGATTGACCCATCAAATTAGCAAATTACGTGAACTACAGAAATAGTCTAGTGACTTTTTTCCCTATCTCCATTGGTTTGGCCGAAAAACGTGATTAATGTGTAATTTTTTTGTAACTTTTACGTGGAAATTTTGTTTACGGGGTCGATAGCGGCGAAACCATTGGTCGGAGGTCAAAATAAAACGAAGTTAGATTTAGGAAATAATATGATCTACAAAAAAGGTTAATTGACTTTTTGCTATATCGCATCGGTTTGGCCGCAAAACGCTAATAAGATAAAATATTTTGAAATTTTTCGTCGACCCAAAAATTTACCTTTCGGGCTCGGATAGACGGCCTAAACGGTTGGTTCGTAGCTCAAAACCAATTTTCAATGGGATTTAGTACATCGCGTGATCTACAAAAAAGGATCAGTAACATTTTGCCCTATCATCAACGGTTTGGCCGTATAACGCGTTTTTAAAGTTATTGATTTTTCTTAAGTTTTAACGTGAGATTTTGTTTTTTCTGGTTTTTAATATGCGGCCAAACTCCTAATTCTAGCAGAGAATAAAAAATGTTATTGTATTACTAATTAATGCGATCCATACACAAAAGGTCCAGTGACATTTTGCTCTATCTTCCATGGGTTCGCCGTATAAATTAAAATATTTCGTAATTTCCTTTTTAATAACTTTGTTTCTAGAGTCGATAGCGGTCCAAACGGTTAGTTCTACCTTAAATCTAAAAACTTTTCATGGCTATAAATTGATGGGATCTACAAAAAATGGTCCAATGAAATTATTGTCGTTGTATGTCCTTATAATAAGCCAGAAAAACGCTATAAATAGCTAAATATTTGTCGTAGATTGGCAATTTTTGGATTTTTTAAATTATTAAATGTACAATAATTTGTGTAATTCATTCCAGATTCAGTTTGCACTTGCTTTGCTACGATTAACGAGTGAATACAAACCCCCTTCCACATTAGAACTGGCTGAGCGTTAGTTAAGCGTCAAATAAGTAGATAGGGACAGAGAAAGGTTTTATTATGTTCACAGACACAACACCCTCTAAAATAGGCCAAAGTGTGTCCATTAACCCCCGGTAATAATAACCCCCCCCCCCGGGGATTTCCTGGTATGACATGATACCCTCCTGAGTACATTCAACCCCCTGATGTGTTAACGACCCCCTGGTAACATTAAAACCCCCTCTATGGAATTTCCCTGGCATGACCCCTCATGTCCGACTTTGACCAGTTCACCAAATTCTCTTAACCCCCCCTGGGAAATTCCTGGTAATGACCAGGATACCCCCGGAAGTTCTTATCCCCCGGTAACGGTTTAACCCCCCATGGGAATTTTGTTCAAATGACCAGACAATATCCTGGGACGAATTTAAAAACCCCACTGATGTCTAACGCCCCTTAACATTAATCACCCCCTCCCCCCGAATTTCACGGTTTTGACTAGATAGTCCTCCTGGTGATATTAAACCCCCTGTTCGACTTAAAATACCGGCCGTAAGGTCTATTTGTTAATATGTTTTATACTAAAGAACAATTCAAGATAGCAGACCCAGTGCAGACTTTTCTCCCGAGCCTCATTCCTGGCTAAACCAAAGGTCGCAGCTAAAGTCTGACGACGGAATCGAAAGACAAATTAAATTTCCGACAAAGAATTGGTCCAGTCACTTTTTCACGGAATCTCTAACGGTTAAGCCGCAAACCGTCCCTCAAATTC
>NW_025786697.1:0-15103 GCF_021130785.1 Homalodisca vitripennis
TTTTAACCTTAAAACAAAAGAAGACGCTTCGCTAAAATGCAGTACCTGATATTCTGGTGTTTGCAAATTACTCTAAATGTCGGAAGTTAGCAGTCAGTCTTAAAGTCAATATCCGCCAGGGAAATGCATTTTCGAAATCGGTATAGAAGACTGAAGCTCAGAAACGAGTTCATATTCCACTGTGGAAGATTCCTATCTTTGCCTGTATAATGTTCTAACAATCCCAGCTTGTACAATATTTCACAAGTATTTAAAAATCGAAATATGGTTTTATGTAACCCACACTATTTTATCATCAATTAATTGGAAATAATATTAGCAGAACCTGTAAGAAATTATACCGATTATATTTGTGTTTAAGATTGGATGAAATAAATGATAAGTTGCCAGGAAATAGAGGTTTATTCAGGTAGTATAGAAAGAAAATAAAGAGAACAAAAAGAAATATTTTTACCGTATATAGTAGCTATTATTACTTTATTTTATAGTACTATAATATACTGTTAGTATAATACATATAGTTTATAATATTATGGTTTAGTAGTTTTATAAATACTGCTCTTTGAAGTCTCTTTAAAATCTATAGCTCATATCAGTTTCGGGATATCGTGCCGAAAGTTATTCTCATAAATATTGAAAGAAGTTAAGTTTTGTACAGGTATTATTGATGATTTTGTGCCAACAAATTTTAAATTGTAAGAAATTTTCGGAAACAGAACAAAGAAACCCTCTAATTCCAGCCTTAACGCTCTACTCAATTTACAGTGTTAGATTATAAAAATTAATATAGAGATTTGTAATTGTAATTGCTGGGGAATAAAAATAATAATTCAAATTTGAATAAAGCAGATAACAATTATTTGTACGTCATATATGCCTACACAGAAATAATGACAATAACAATATTAATGTTGAAGCTGTACAAATAAAAACAAAAACATTATTAAATAAATAATACTTAGACAAGTAGTGAGTTGGTCCACAAAAAAAGGAGGTGCGTTTAGTTGCAACGGAGATGTTTCTACTGTTACTTGTTTGATAGCCTATTTGATTACTACTTAAATATTAGTTGACCTAGTGTTACTGTGGAAACTAGATCTGGGGCCGGTAAAAATTGATTGAATTTACTTATTATGTTTAAAACATTCATAGTCTGCCATTTGATGCTGATTAGAAGCGAATAAATAAGTGTTGACAAAGAGGAATACCAATGCTACATTACTTGAAAAACACAAAGGTTAGGATATTTTGGCGTTTGGTAAACATCTTGTGATATAAGGTATGCTAGAATGTATCAATAGTGAAACGGTATATGAACATTTTAATAATTTTATACACGGTATGGTCTTTTTAGTTGTTACATAATCCTGAAATGGCACGCAGCTTTAGATATTTCAAATACTTGTTCTCTATCGAATACTGGCTTGGAGTAAGTGTAGTAACTTTCACTCATCGTGATGTTAAAAAGTGGAAATGTGTTGTTAATAGTATTAGGCTTACAGTGTATGTTATTTCTGTTGCGTATGGTTTACAACTAGAGTACTCTTTCGTCGGACACAAACTTTCTGTGAGCGTTACTGACGCTTCACCTACTATTCAACATAGTTGTAATAGTGTATACGTGTATCAGGGGCAGTGGCGTAACTAGACAGAGTCGCGCCCCCCCGCAGCGTACTGAAATGCGCCCCTCCTGTCGGCCTCCTAAACACCCCCCCCCCCCTTCCTCCTACTGACCTACACGCATCGTTTATAATTATAGCCTACTTCCCCTGGTCTACCTTTATTCTCATGATGTTCACTCTACTTACGGTAAATTGTAATAGAAAACAAACCTTTACTTTTTAAGAGTGGCTTTAAATTTGTGTAAATAGTTGATAGTCCCGTGCTGTGCAATGTTTATTTTTATACATTTTTGTAAAAAGATCAAAAAGGAAAAAGAAAACTTTTAAAATGAATTATTCATCATAATTATTTATTAATGAAACTATCTCAAACATTAAAATAAAAATAGAAAAAAATTGTAGACATGTTAATTATTTCCATTTATTTAAACCCTCTCCTCTTCTTAAAACTGAAATATTTTTCAGCTAACATCTTCAAGTTGATCCTACGAGCCCGTTTCATGTTCTATGCTCAAGACTCCCAAAGCGCTCAGCCTGGTATTGGTCATAGTGTTTCTCAAATAATTCTTTATGAGCTTGAGTTTAGAAAATGACCTGAAAATTTATATAAGATTAAAAAACTATGTTGTTAACATATATGCCATTTTTCAGGTTATAATACAAGTATATAATTAAAGGGTATAATAACTCTTCTTAACACAAAAAATTAATTTTAGTTAGTACGGGTTTTTTATGATATTTTGGTGATTACGAACCTTTCCGCTGACGCTGACGTAACTGGGAGAGTCAAGAAACATCATCATCGCTGTGCAGACATCAGGAAGGCTGCTTGACAAAGTCACGTTTTCTATCATTAAATATGAGGCTTAAATCCTTAACTTTTTTTCAATCCTCTTGTTTTTATTTCATCCGAAACAATGTTTCTGAAAACACACTTATTTGTGTCTCCAACCCGTGTGTGAAAACAATCTTCCTCATACTTCTCACAAAACTTCCTGGCTGAAAAAATTAGTTCATCATCACTTTTCTCTGTGAGGTACTTTGGAGTTAAAAAGATTGAACTGATCGTTAATCCTGACCATGCTCTCAAAACGTCTGGAGATTTTGAGCAATAATAACTATATCCAAGCTCCTGTAAAATACTTTTACTTTGAATTCTTGCAATGGATTAGAAAATTCAACATCGTTGGTCAGTTCGTCAAAAAAGTTTTTTTACTTTTTTACATCGTTTAGTCGGCAGAGAAGACTCAATATTCCATCCCCTGGCTAGCGTTTCAGCTTCTTTAACAACACCTTCAAACTCATTTCTTGCTCTCTTTAGTTCAGTCATACTCTTTCCAAGAAGGGCTGTAGCTTCGTCAATTGATACATCCTCTTTTTGTAGTGTTTTAGATGTAATATTAATTCTCTCTAAAACCTTACTTTGGAAAGTAAGCATCAATACAAATTGAAAACACGTCATTTGTTTTTTGAGTCCAGTTGCCCTCTAAAACCTCTTTATTCTTTTTAGAAGTCAGAATAATATTCGGTCAAACAGCTTAAGACAGAAACAAAGTTACACTTTATGGCCAGTAAAACAATCGTACCTAGATGACCAACGGGTCGGACACAATCTTTTGAGTGTCTTGCTAAGTATAGACCCCCTTTGCTCCATAGATTTCTCTCTCAAAGCTTGCCATCTTGGCAGGCTTTCGCCGAAAAACACGTAAATTTGATTGACCAAATCGTAAAATAAAATCATTTCTGTTTATGTCAGTAACTGAGTCATTGAGTACCAAATTTAAATTATGCGAGGCACAATGCACGTACTCTGCATTTGGCGACTTTTGCTTTATTCTAGATTGGATTCCAGAATAGTTTCCACTCATTACGGGCTGCCCCGTCATAACCCTGGCCTCTACACTTTTCAATTTTTAATGTTGTTTTCTTCTTCCAAAAAATTACAAACCTCGTTAGTAAAATTTTTTCCGAATTTTGGCCTGTAAGAGCTATGTGAACCCTAAGAATGATTCTTTAATTTCAAGTTTTTTTCGTTAGTTTTGGACTGCCACATGTCGTATTACTATCGATAGTTGATCAGTTTTTGAGGACGTCTTGAGTGGTGTCTAATACCAGAGAGAAGAAAGGAGCTGCTTGGATTTCACTTACAAACTTCATCCAGAACATGCTGTGACGCAAACATGATCATTTCATTTTGGATTTTGGGAGACAAATACTTAACTTTGCTTTGATCGTTTTCTAAGTGACTTTTTAGAAGAGGATCGTATCGTGACAACAAATCTATAATATTCAAAAAGTTTCCAGAAGTAGTGTCCCACTGTTTCAATATTTTCATTCCCGATGCCCTCTGAACGCTAAGTTACAAGTAGCCATAGTTATTACTACATCTAAAAGTCTTTTGAGAATCTCACAATACTCAGGTTTCATACTTTTGAATAAGTGATTTTTGCATCTTGGCTATTTTTTACGGTACTATATGCTAAACATGAATTTAAGTGTATACGAGATGTTTTCATGTTCTTTAATTTTTTTGCTTAAACCTTGCCAATCATTTATTAGACCTTTACACCAAGCATCTTTAAATTTAGGGTCAGTTCTGTCAGCGAACAACCAACAAGGTTCACAGTATACGCCATTTAATAAAGGTGAATAACAAAGCCAAAACCGTTCTAGTTTTTGGCCCGTTTTGGCAATTTTGTAATAAAAAATCACTGCTAAAAGATCTATTGTTTGTCGAGTCTTTAGGAAAAGGCCCTGTGGGCCTACATGGTTCAGAATTCAAAATGAAAGTTTTATCTTCTTCTTTTAAGAGGGATACTCCGTCATTAGTGTAGAGCCCAATGTCAGTTTTAAAAACACCACGTTGTTGACTGATTTCATTAGTATCAATATGCAAAAACACAGTTTTTATCAAATGTCTACGGTACAGCTACAGCTATCATTATTTATATCTTAAACGTCTAGACTCACGTCTGGTTCGTTATTTGTGAATTCAGGTGGGGTCTGTGTAGATGTTCCATTTTCTGTCTCGATGGTAGGTAGGTCAGAACTTATTTCACTACACTCACAAATTAAACCGGAAGTTATTTGTTTCCTTACACTGTCATTGTTTTTACTAAGAGATATGTCCAGATTTAAAAAATAGATCAATTTTTTTGGTGTTTTTTTGCTTTTTCTTCCTCCTCCTTCTTCCGCTTTCGGTATTCTGCACCACTAGGTTTTTTAGACATTTTTGTTTAATTATTGATTTAGTTTTCTAGTACATCGTCCCATAATATAAGTTTTCCTGTAAGAGGTGTAGTTTGCAAACACTTTTCACCGCCACCACAGTTGTAGGCTACTGAATAAATCACAACTTTCGAAAAATGCAGTAAACGTAACGAGTAATGAATATATGACTGAGTGACAAGGAACCACAGTATACTGTGAAGGAACTACCTAACAATAATTGGTACTTGGTAGTGTGGAGGGAGGGAGGGGAGTATTCAAGTCGCAACATGAAACAAGGCAGTACACGCACGCACACCCCCACGCTCACACACGGTCCTAAAGCGCCTTAAAATACACTTCCGTGGCGGTTTCAGCAAATAGTTTGCCTGCTTTAGTTTTGAAGGCGTTTAACTAAAACAAGAAATGATAATAGGCCTACGATATTCCTCGCTAGCTCATTTTATACAAAAAAAATTATAAGGAATTACAATGAAAAATAGTGATATTCAACCTTAAGAAATTTGGTAAAATCGGTATAATTTTTTTTATTTTTTTCATTCCTTCGTGTGGCGCCCCTTGACACGCCGCGCCCCCCCCGCATTGCGGGGGTTGCGGGGGTATGTATTTACGCCACTGATTCAGGGGGCATATACGACAGAACAAAACTGTCTGTTTTCACTTACACACACTGTGTGAAATTGAAAATCAGGACAGGATTGATCAAAGTTACTGGACTCCCAATAAAAATAGCTGTTACCGTTACGTCTATTATGGTATATATGGTTCATTTCAATCAAAACTGCCAGCATTTGGGCATCATGGATACGTTCATTAGGTTCTACTAGAAAAGAATTGTTCTTCATCCTGACAGACGTCTACTTCAAACATTGTAAAATGTAATCTGTTTTATGGTGTGTTTGATCTTCATGGCTGTATCGGCCAATATGCAAGGCGTCGTCAATAAAAAAATCAGAAATCTTAGAGGCATTCAAGCTAATGTTAATGTGGGTTGGGCGAAATCATCGAGGACACTTTTTATTACAGAATGACTCGCCTGGGTTGAGGATATGGACGATTGGAAGGAGAAAACTTAGATTACTGAGAAGTACACAAGGCAGTTTGTCACACTGTGAACATGATATAAGATCCTGTTACTGGATGTACGTGGCGTGGTTCGCCGTAGTGGCAAACGTGTGGTCACCGACACATTTTATCTTCAGCGAGATTAAGTATTTCTTGATCATCGGTAATCACTGGTTGTACGTAGTAGGAAATGAAATACGTACGTCGTAATGATCATACTTAGTGTTATCATGGCAGAGAGAATGGTCGAGAATGAAAGAATCCAGCTCTAGCGGAGTTATCTAGTTTGATGGTAAACTGCTGTGAAACAGAACACCGCACGACTGTCAAACTCCAAACTGCTGGGTCTCCATCATCGATCAATCGCCTTTTCTCGTCGTATCTGTTTGATGGTCAACTATAATCTGTTATCAACTATTTTGGACTTCACCCTGATGATCTCGTATGTGTCTTGATTAGTAATTAATGCAGGGAAAGTTACTTGATAAAAAGGTATCTTAATGAAAAACAACAAGTCCTTTACATTTTAGAATTTAGTAAACTTTTTCTGCTTGTATAATATTATAATGTTTTCCTACTTAACGTAACTACTGAAGTTTCATTTATTTAGTCATGTATGTTCCATCTCGTATACAGTCACGTAATTCTAAGAAAGTAATGGCGTTCACTGCTCTAGGTGTGAATTCTGTTGAAAAAAAATTCATCTATTTGGAATCTATCATTACATGTTTATTATTGTTATATAAGTTACCTGAAAAGAATGTATCTTAATGAAAAAACAACAAGGTCCTTTACATTTTAGAATTTAGTAGACTTTTTCTGCTTGATATAATTTTGTAATGTTTTCCCACTTAACGTAACTACTGATGTTTTATCTATTTATTCTTGTATGTTCATCTCGTATATACAGTCATGTGCATGTAATTCAAAGATGGTAATTGGCGTTCACTGCCCTAGGTATGAGTTGTGTTGAAGCAAAACATTCTTCTATTAGGAAGCATTTCATTAATGGTTTATTATTTATGATTGCATTTCTATATTTTTTTTACTTTAAATATGTATTAAAATCCACCCAAAAGTTATACATACTGTACTAAGTTTGATTGGACTAGCTTACTCATAAAGCTGTAAATTGATAATTACCTGTACAATCCTTTTACTTGTGGCATTCAGTTTACGAATTTTAGTAATGGTTCAACAGTTATGAAACTGTTAGTAGAGAGGAGTTTTACGCACTATAAAGGTTGTGACAAATTTTCAGACACAACAAAAATTTTATTTTTTATAAAAAAAGTTTAAATACTATGATTTGTGATGTATATTTTTTATAAAGTCATTTTTAAACACGTTTCATAAACACAATGGCAACAATTTAACACAATTAAAAATATGTCGAACCCACAGCAATCAATGAGTTAAATATTCAGTATAGATATTATTCAACAATTGTAATTTTTTAACAAATAAAGCGAATGATGTTTGCTTTGCAGCAATGTGTGTTCATACTCAAAGTTTTTACATAATCTCCTTATTTTTAGTAGGCTTGCTTTTAAGATTATCATTTCACTTTCTTTGGGGCCGACCCTACAATGTTGATACGTTGATAGTTATTGCATAAAAAAGTAGGTTAGATAGCTATACAATATTGTGAAAAACATTCGTCGATTTTATCTGCTATGGCTTAAAAATTATCAAGGGATTACCAAATATTTTACCACATCCTGTATATAATTATAGTATACAAAAAAAGAGCCACAGTTATCTTCAATATAGAATTCATAATTCTCAGCTATAAATAATAAAGAAGTAGCCAAATATGCTCTTGATTGATAAATTATGTTTAAAAAATACATATAGCATACATAACAAAATTATCCTAATGAATATGGTTTACAGATTTAAATCCTAATCTTATAATAGCTAATTGTCTAAGATTATTTTTTTATAAAAATGAAAAAAACTTATAGATGCAGGGCTAATAACATTTTCAATCAAGTAAATATAAAATTTAGATTTCTCCACAAAAAATTAATGCGTTTTTAATTGGTCTATGAATAAATTATTTACTGCAGGAGGTGGAGTATTCTCTTGATTTTATTCTAAATATAAAGTAGTCGTTCCATATTTCCTGAATCCTATGCAAGTACAAAATGAATTTCACAAATGAAATAGCAAATGATTTTTTGTAGCTTCTTGTTAAACCAGTGTTTCACTATTAATAACATCAATGTTTTTCTCAAGAAATCTATGATTAATCAGTCCATTGATAATAAAACCAAAAGTCTGAATGAGACTGATCGTTTATTTTAATTGTATTTAATCAATAAAGTAATTGATGATTAATGTTTTATAGAAGTAATGTAAGAAGATAACTTCCCAATTCTTCCGACATTACTTTCTGGTAGCCTGGTTACATACGATCATATCAGGCTTTCACATCTATAACAGCCACTTTTCATGAGCTTTTATTTATATATGGTACTGCAATAGAAGTAACTTTTCTCTTGATGAAAAATATCTTGTTTGTACATGGTAGCAAAGAACGTTCTTAAAGACTATCTATCTCGAAAAAATATCTTTATTGGAAGTAACTAGCCGAAGTTATGTTGTTTATTAGTTATTTTTTAACATTACCGAACAAATATTAAAGATGTTTGAGCAACACAATGGTTACTATGATACCATATAGACTAATACAGTCTCTAAGATTTAATTCAGAAATTAAGAAAAACATCGTAAAACAAAATTTAAAACAGTATTTCCAGACTCTTAGACTCAAAGTTTATCTAAGAAATTATTTAGCAGAATTTAAAACTTTGACCAAAGAGAAAGTGCAGCAATATAATGACAAAATTTACAGTGCATACAGCAAACTTTTTACTTGAAATAGAGGGACACCATGAATTAGTACAAGCGTAAAAGAAAGACACCATATAAAAGATTCGTGAAGTGCTGTTTTTTAGGTAATCGTCATTGACTAAGAGGAACACAATAAAATGAAATTCAGATTCTGTAGTGCTCGGAATTAACATGCTTTTTAAGAAAAACATATAAACAGGCTTTATGAATAAATAAACACATACACAAGCTAAAATATTTAGCCGCATTGGTAATCAGTATATTTTTTCATTATGCCCGGTTTTTAAGTATCAATTTATAAAAGAGTACAAATATTTTTCTGACCAAAAACTAAAATTTTTTCAGGATGAACCATAAACAAGAAAATCATGAATAGAAATGGGATTTTAAATATAGTTTATCCCTATATATATTAAGAATACCAATTCAGTAAACACCTTATGTAATACATTATGATTATGTTTATTGATTAAGTATGCTTTTATTGAAATAATCTCTTACATCGTTTTACTATGAGTAAAATAATTTCAATTTTGAACAATTATCAATGGATACATATAATAGTGTTGTTTAATATCATGAAAATAATTATCGTACAGTTATATCTGTATAAAAATAATAAATATACATCTATTTTCTTCTACATTTATGTTAGATTGAAAATAAACATATTATTGATTAGAAATATAAAATTACCATCCTTATCCACGAAGTGTATTGAATTTCAAACCCTTTGGTGAGTAGAGTTTCCTAAAGCACTTTGGAAAGAACAAATTAAAGCCTCCAATAACGTCTGCGTTGTGTGACACAATATAACGAAAAAGCTGACAAAAGAAGCGACAAGGCTTTTAAAAATGCATTCATGAATCTAAATGTGCTGTGCTTAATGAGATAAATTAACAGCGGAAGCAAAAAACGCATCGTTGATTTTTTATTCCGGCAAATATCTGAAATCCTGTAATCGTTTCAAATTATACATCGTCAATGACCATCTTTACACAAAGAAGAATTTTGGTATATAAAATGTTAGCACCATTAAATAAGCAGACTGATATACGTTTTACTATAGTAGTGAAACTTTTGAAGAACGAAAAAAAATTTGGTCAGACTGTTAAAAAATCTAAGATTATCAAGATATATTGCAATATATATTCCTAAATTATTGCTATATATTTTTACAGTACTTCTTAAACAATAACCCAAGGTCTGTAAACGTAACACACTAACTTGTCGGTGATATTAGTTTTAAAACTTTAATGGGTTCTTTAACGTTGAATGAATTTACAAAACTATACTTGCGAAGTTATTTTTATTGATCAAACCTGTTTAAAAAATATTGTTTTATACATATGCATATACAAACTAAAGCGTACCGGTACATGATTTTTAGTATTGTACACTTTAGAATTTTTGTAATTTTGCGTTTAATACATACAAAATTAAAATGTACTATTTCTATTCATGGCTTTGGAAGTAGAATTAGGAATCTTAGTGATAACCGATAGATGTAATTTTTAAAAAGGGTTGCTATATTGTTAGAACTTATTGCTCGTGTTTTAAAAATATAAAATTTGTATTGTACTGCAGAATAAATTTGCAGGAGATGAGTTGCTTATTGAGTCGATAACAGCTACAAGCAGTCAGAAATTAACTTAGGTCGATGTTAGCGTCTGTGCCTGTGAGGGTGACAGCTACGGTTCAGTTCCTTGTTATATATTGAAGCACTTGATTCAATTGCAGGAGTTTCAGTAACGCTTTGTGCTTTAAATGTTGTAACTGACAAAATAATTTTGAACAGTTTAATTTATTTGATTTTCTAGCCGTTATAAATGATTACGGTAATTTTTATTGATTAAAGTATCATTTTTGAAACATTTTTGGTTATGTTTAAAATACGTATTTTTTGCACTATTGGTATTATGAAGTAAGCTCTTCTATGTAAAAGAGCAATACTTATAATGGAATTTTTTTTTTTCCATGTTTCAGTATTAATCTGAATAAATTTCAAAATGATTCTAGATCAAAACTTGGGATAGTGATTTTTAATCATTTTTATATCTACAATATATTGTAGAATAGGACACATGTGTTCTTGACCATGTTTTGTGTTATATATCATATTAGTGATCGAGGTTGTTAGATCAATTTGTTAGAAAGGGCTTCTTAGCCGTAATTTTGCCTGATATAATAAGACATGTTCACTTTACTTGGTATATGTACAAGCAGTTCATCGCAGATTTGCGTGTTATTTCACTATAATAACATATAATCATGTCTTTTGAGTAGTATAATAAACACACTTTATTATACAATATTGACTGGAAGATATTCCAGTTTCATGATCCACTTCAGAATAGTTGTAATATTAAGTCTAATGGGCAATTTTTGGGGTACCTGGCGTCAACGAGAGAACCAGATGTTATTAATAACAACGTCATAGTCAAATTTATTTGGCAATATTTTATAATATTTGAACGATAACGTTTAAACAATAACTGTGCCAATTATTGTGCGATAAAGTTTTACCCAGTATAATTTTAAATTGAAAGTAGACGTATGTAGGGAACGTATTTATACAGCGTCCATTGTAAAGAGGTTAAAACACTAAAACAAAATTGCTGGCTCATGTATATTTTAAAGCTATTAGCTATTAAACTCACATTTATTGTTCTAATCAACCATATTTAAAATATGTATGAAATTGGAAAACAATAAATAAAATTCATTTTCCGGTTGCAACCCCATTAAAACACTATAGCTAGTTGATCACCACGAGCGATTTTTTATCTGCTTATTGTGAGCATAAGAAACGTGCGTATCTATGGATAATGAGAAATTGGAAATGAAAATACAGTTCTTCTAGATGTTATAACCCCAATCCAATCCATATTTAAAATTAATGAATATGTTTGGATTTTATACTTGGAGATGAAGAAAGAGTTAAAAAATTAATGTTTCTAAAACAGGTAGGAAGTTAAAAAAAATTTTTGTTATCTTGCTATCCTACTTTCAACCACTTACTAGAGGTTGATCTTCACCACTATGTTTTATATATTTGCCTGTTGAGAGTGAAAGAGACTTGTGTATAACGTGTCATCTTTATAGGCACACTAAGAAGTAAGAAAACAAACTAAAGCTTTCCTAAAGTCCTTTGTAGTCAATAGCCAGACGTGTGATTAATTGCAAATAAAAAGAAAATACAATTACAACTTTAACTGTAGTATACAAAGTTATAAATGACTACAAAGCTATTAAAGCTGATGATGTCATTACAAATCAGTGCTAAACATAACACTGTTAAAAAACTTTCAAGCCTTTTTACAAAAATCACGTTTGAAGTAATACAATAGTTAAAAGTTTTATTGCTTTAACCCTTTAAGCGTCATGAAAAATTTGACCTGTTCTTTGATAAAGTTACAATTTTTTTAAATTTCCAATGTGTAAAGTTAAATTTATTTTTGTTTCTGTATGTCAAAATAGAGTTATTTAACGGTAAATAACATTTGTTTAGCCCTTTTTGGATTTCCTAGGCTAATTTTTAACTTTTGAGATTATCGCATTGTAGTTGTCACTAATATTTTTATTATTTATTCAGTAGTATGGGAATGAAACACAGTTTTATAGATAAACATATACTATATTACAAACCAATAAAATTAGAAAAAATACAAAAGTAGACAAAGAGTGTTTATGTGGTGGCAGGCTGTCACAACTGACATTCTGCGCGTCTCCGGCAAGCCACTGTTATCGCGTGGACTTTGAACCTTCTTATCGCTCGGCAACCTGTAGGACAGCCTTGCAAGGCTTGAATTATGTTTCTTGCTTTCTGATAACATCCTTATGACCGTAGTAAAATATTAAAAAGTTTGGGGTTGACCAAGTAATTGCTCAGAATTACCAAATCTTCAAATTCCGAATCGTCTGGATTCGCCATTCACACGAATAATGGTAAAAAAACACTACATAAATACTGGAAACTGCTGTATATATATATGAATTAATTTACTTTAAAAAGAATAGGGACACAACAGAAAATTATCGATAACCGAAATACATATGCGTGTACTGGACGCTTCTCACTAACTGACTAGATGCCTTGACGGGAGCTCCCGTCAATGACTTTGTGAAAGGCGCGGGGCAACTCCCGCTAGACAGTGTTTGGCCAATTAGAAGCAGCTTGCCACTCCCATTGTAACAGAATTCGAGGCAGGGCAACCCGTCTGTATGTCGCATGACTACTAGAACCATCTAGCAGCAAAAATATTCAACTAAACATAGCAGTAAGAAAATAAAGAATGCAAAAAACGCGGATCCACGGCAATAACGTTTTGAGCTTGTAGTGGCCCTCCGCGGATCCGCGTCAATAACGCTGGAAAGGTTAAATATGCATTGATATAAACTGAATCCAATTCATAAACTAATTTAAAATAAAAATTAATAATAATGTAATACGGTTATGTTATATTTTGTTCCTGTAAAACCCAGTATTCAAAGTAAATGTAAGCTTTAGTTAAATTAATTGTAAGCCAAAGTGCTATTATCGTGTTAGAGTACTTTACTAAAACCGTTTGTTACTAATTGGCTCAACATGGATGCAGGAAATTTGGTAAAGCAAAGCAAGGTACATTGTTCAAACATTACATCGGCACAATGGAATCACAAGTTTTGATTGAAAACAAAATATGAAACTATTCTTTATTTTTAAAGAGTTATAAGAAAAACTATCTTTGCTAATACAGTAGCGTCCAAAAAAAAAAAAACTGCAACAACTTTAAAGCCTAATAAAAAATCCGCAAATGTTTTAAATTGTAGATTATTTACTAAGCATGTACCCACATGAAGGTGAGAGTTTTATAAAGTTTTTTTTTTTTGAATGTTAGTTGAGTTAAAAGATCAGCTGTTTCATTGTGGTTTTGTTTGCTCAAAACTGCTTAAACCCCAAAAACATAAGCCTACAATAAAGCAGTCACATATGAATGCAGACAGGTTGGAAGGGAATAGCGCAAGGGTGTGTTGAGTGGTAACATTGAAACCAAATTCAGATTATTGTAAGTTGCCAAAGTAAGGTTTAGAAACACGCTCATGGTCGCCATCCACCATTCAAGGAAACAGCATTCGAGCCTGTGTTTATGATAAAATTCATGTTAACTGGGCAGCATAAAACATTCAAAAAAACAATGGTAGGCCCTAAACTGCCAAATGACAAGCTATTGAGAAACGTGCAACAAACATTTCTACGGAAGAGTCCTCAAAAATCTATTTTCGCACTGCAGCACGTGAGTTACATTTATCAAAATCCAGGTATGATTCAAAGAATTTTAAAGAAAAAAAAATTTAGAAAATGAAACGCTTAATAGAGCATGCCAAATTTTGCCAGCAAATTACTCCAGATTTACAAACTTAAACGTAAAACAGCTTTGGCAGTTACTGTGCTTGATCGTATTAACTGCTGATGAGAACTTTCTAAAGGAAAGGTAGTGTTTCTCTGATGAGGGCCACGTTCCATGTATGTGGAAAATGTGGAATAAACATAAACGTGGCGTATTTTGGGGTACCAGGTAAAGACCATAATCAAGTTCCTGGGAACATGTTCGAGACAGTCCCAAGTTAAAATGTGTGGTGTGCTATTTCCTATGACAGAACTTCTTATTGGGCCCGTTTTTTCTTCAATGAAAAAAACAATTAATGGTAAACATTTTATCTAGACATGCTAGGAAAAACCTACGCGTTACCCACAGCTAGAAGACCTACAGGCCCAACGTTTTTTTTTCAACAAGGATGGATTGCGCCCATCCGCACACTGGAATACTTATTTGTAAAGAGAATCACTTGATGGACCACTTTCCCTCGTCGGTTGGATAGTTGGGCCGCAGGTGGTTCCATAGCCTGGCCCCCCACGGTCCCCAGACATAACACCCATGTGATTTTTTTTGTCCTGGGGATTTGTAGAAAGACCAGGTTTTTCAAGTCTAAAGTGTTAAACATTCAAGAATTGGAGTACTAAGGGATTATCACGGCCTTTTCCATAAAATTAATGAGGAAATGCGTCATCGGAGTGTTGGCAGCAGTTAGATAGCCGAATCCCGGACTATCTTTTTGGTGGCCAACAATGGAAACCATGTTGAGGTTCACAAATAAAGGTTGTTTACCCAAAAATAACTTAAGATTATGCGTGTTACTTTAAATCAAAAAATTCTTTTAAATGATGTGTGTTATTAAAAATAATTACAATCTAATAAAGTTGTTCAGTTTTTTTTTGGGACTAGGTGTGTATCTAAACTCCTAATATTAACTGAGTTTGCGTGTGCATTAATATAGAGACTACCGAA
>NW_025786698.1:0-18917 GCF_021130785.1 Homalodisca vitripennis
TGCACTGATTTCAGTCTCCCAGTAAGGGAGAGCATAGAGACGTTTTGTCAGCCCTCCGAGATTGCGGAACAAATGTACTTACCTTGATCACCAGATTATTCGTGGCAATTTCCGAAGCGAGTAAGTTTGTATTTATCTATTTCTACTGCAATTTTTAACTGTAGTGCAAAATAAGGATGCTATCACTGCTCAATATATTCTTTAAACACACCACTCGTAATTGTTAATGCTCCAATGTTGTTTACAGTGCGAATCTGGTAAATTTCAACTTCACAAAACTTGAAGTGAATTACACAAACGATTTGAAATAGAATGAAAACAAAAATCATTTTAACTCCATGATAGTATTGAAGAACTATCCAACCCTTGAATGTTGGGACACGAAAGTTGAAACCACTCTTTATACTAGCAATTTACACTGTTACAAACAATAGTCCAAAGTGAAGAGGTTCTTTATTCCAATATACGAACAATTTATAGCCACGCCACGTTTGTATATGTACAGTTTGACAGATGTGCGGTTTTGCAGCAGTGATTGCTAAACAAAGGAAATACTGATGAGGAGAGGACCAAGCGGGGGCTTTTTGCATTGGAAGGGTAAGGGGATGGGAAACTGACCTTGACAGTAGAATTTGTACATTCAAGATCGCTCACATTGCCTCAATATATAGAAATTGAACATATTTAACAAATTGGCTTGATGGGGAAGGGGACTCTTTCTTGCAAACATCACTACTCCTTTATGCTGTGTTCTCATTCTTGCGACTCTCCTCTACTTCAGGCTATAAACTCTGCCACCCCTATCTAACAGCTATATGAAATCAACTACATTTTTTATCAAGATGGTACTACCTCAATCAACTAGTTTTATTTTAAGGAATTCTAGAGCTCAAAATTATTGTTTTCACTAGGTATACAAATTTAGGAAATTAGAAACATCCAAAAGAGTAATTAAAGTATTAACTACTCAATTCACCACACTATGAAAATAAATGTCAGAGGACTGAAAGAGACAGTTTGAATTATCCATGATCTTGAATAAAAACATCAATATTCCACTGTATTATAAGAAATAAACTAAAACTTTTATTTAATATAAAGAAGTAGATCAAATGAAGTCTTAAGCCTGAAATATCTCTTCATAATACTCAACCACTAAAAATAAGTTTAAGTAAGCTGAGTTCCTGAGAGCAAACAGACCTAAAGTAGGGTTGACGAGTTGATTTTAAGAACATCAACATAGTATTTCACTTATACAAAGAGCAACAATACTTGTTTTCTTGATATTTTTGTCACAAACATTCAAAACACTTTACATTACTCCAAACAACTGGTAATAACTTGTGAAAGGCATTTTGAAATCTTGTGTTGTTTTAACTCAAAAAAACTATCTGTTTGTATTTCTTCTCCCCAGCAAGAATCAACTTATGTCCATTTAGTTTTCGTTAGTCCTTAAGTGGCCAGTGCCAATGGAAGCCTAAGTATTTCAAAAAATTTGGTACACACTAAGTACTTTTATGCAGTGTGAACTGAGAAAACCTCAGATTGTGTCGTATTAATAGACAATCTCCACTGTTATGTTTGGAGTCCCTGTTCCTAAGCAGGGTCATGGGAAACAAAAGAGACTGATGATTTTTTTGTAAACATTTGGACTCCACTGTCAACAATGCAAGAAGACCTCAACTGTTCTGGAGAATTCCCTAGAGTGGGATTCCTCTAGTTGTTTCTGATGTGCAGTTTCACACCTGAGAACATGTGAGAAGAAGGTGAAGATTCAGCCAGGGTTTTTAATTATAATGGTGAGTAAGCTGGGTATTTACAGTATAACTGGCCATAGGTTTATCAATCTGATCTTTAAACAGATTGTTTGTCTCACTCAATGTTATGGGTCTGATTCAATGGGCATGGAACATCTGAGGAACAAATCAGCCACAGATCAGCATTTTTTAGGGAATGATACCACTCTGAAGGTCCTGCATCTGAATGAGCAGGAGGAAACTGCCGAACACCTGCTGTTCTGACAACCCTTTGTGTTTGATGAAGGAAAATAGCTGGGTCATCTTTGGAATTTTTTGAACAAGGCTGATGAGTTTCCTCCTCCTGAAAACCCTGATTGGTGGTTTTTGGAGTTTTATGGGACTGCCTAAAATTGGAAACTGGTATGCTTCTGAGCCCACACTTTTGGGCCACTTGAAGTTTCAATGTGTAAAAGACAGCCCTTTTAGAAGAAGAAGAATAACTTTGTCATGGTAATAATAATCATAATAATAATTCTTTATTGCAGTAAAAAACAATTAACAAAATTGCACTTGCAAGCGTCATTTCAACATTTGGATTTAAAAATCTAATAAAACTAAAACCTATCTTAACATAGGCCCAGTTAATTCCACATACTAATGTGTGAACCTAACAATGTATTGTATTTTTTGCACGTTTTGTGCATGTGTTATGGATATCAGAAAAGTATTAAATAGAATAATGATAATAAAATCTTAATATTTTCATCCCAGCGGCCCATCGTGAAACTCCATCAACGGAGTACAAATGTATGCCTTTGACAACAAAAAGTGTCATAATCGAGATTTGAATTGTTTGGGTTCAATTAACTCGTTTGAGATCTCCAGGGAGCTTATTGATTAACCTGACACCCAGTTGAGATGGTAAGTGTTCGAACTTGGCCGACTATGCTGTACTGTCCCTGAAATTGTTCCTTGCCCTCTGGCTCCTCGGTACTGAATGGACGTCCCTTGCCCTGAACACAGTTCCCATTTGAATCGGCAAGTACAATGTAACGTCGAGAATATAGAGGCTGGGTAAGGTTAGAAATCCAAGCTCCCTGAAGGCAATTTATTATTACACGACTCTCCTGGGTTTTAATTTCCGAAAATTATTCGAACAGCTTTCTTTTGTGTTCCTAAAAACTCTGTTCAAATATTGTATTTAGAACAGCTGGCCCAATAGTCTCAAACCGTAGGTCAAATTGTGGATAGTACTATGCCAAAGTAGGCAGTTTTTCAGTACATCAAAAACGAGCAGAATTTTGCTAGATTGCGTTAAGACCATAAGTGCCTGAGGCAACCCTTTGAGCAAACTCTGTCAATGTGATCGCTCCAGGGTCAGTCCCCTGTCCAGGTACATCCCCAGAAACTTGGTGGACATTCGAGCTTCAATCTAAGAATCAGCTTATACATCCGAGCCATCACAATTGGGTCTGCTTATTCGTCTACCCTTTGTTGACGGAGACACAAAATTTTATTACGTTAAGATTTGTGCATAGTTTAGATTTTTTTAAGGATTTATCTTCGAGAAAAAGTGCTCGATGCATACGTTTAGTTCAATAAAGGCTTTGATCTCAAGATCTTGTTTCGTACTTGATCTGTATGCAGAGAGTCGTGTCCCGTCCGCATATTGGAATCATCCACCTCTCCATTTTGAATTGTATGAAATTCAATCTGTTGACGTAAATGAGAAAAAGGTATGGGCCCCAAAATTGAACCCTGGGGAACACCGGTACTGCATATTTTATACTTTGCCTGACAGGGTGTTCGCGATCCTGCTACACAACTGCTCTCTGGCCACTGAGGTATGACGAAAGCCATTTATGGCGGCTGGACCTACGAACAGCCCACATGTCCATAACTGATGCAACAATGTCCCATGATGCACACCAGTCCAAAGGCCTCTTTGAAAGGTCGAGAAATATGCTGAGCACATTGTATACTCGCCTCCTCCAAAGCCATCAACAACAACAGTCAATGAGTTTTTGTTACAGCATCAATACGTACGATTTATTTTTCCTGAATCCGTAACTGTAAGCACAGGGTTAAGAATTTCAAACAGTTCAAGAAAACCTTCAATGCCTTTCTAATGAAAAACCTTTTTTCGAAAATTTCTTGGCTCATGACCAGGAAGAAATGGAAACAGGACGGTAATTAACTTGCTATGCAAGGAATCATCCTTTTTTTAAAGATCGGAAACCACTCTTGCTTGTCTTCAAAGCTGAAGGGAAAATGAAAACGCCTTTGGGCGAAGGACAGATTTAATTCAATTTAAGTAATGTGGTGTCCCAAAATGTGCTTGAAGCAACGCTTGATCAGCCTACAAACTTCGGACATTCCGTTGATGTTTCGCTGGACTTTCTTCGGCTTGGTGACAATAACAAACCACAAAAATACTTATTTTGACCATGTCCAATTTCCTGCTGAATTGCTTTCTCTTAACCATCCATAATTAACCAGCATGGATCACTTCTGGCTACTTTATACCTCTCCAGTTGAACCTACCCACTGGGCACAGCGAAAACCGATGTGTCACTTAAATCTGGCCAACCTTATGGATGGTCCAGGAGCGGCACATCACTAACCGCAAATGTCGAGATTTCTGGGATGCAAGGGTAATTCGATGGGTCTAGTCTACTGCGGGAGATGGCTGTTGGAGTTGGTGGGGTTCATTCCTTAAGTATCAGAGGTTCTTGCTAGCCTCAACATAAAGGTCCTTATAGGACTAAGTGCAATTTATAAGCTTCTTGTCCTAAGAGAAAAAAAAACCATAATTACTAATCTCACGGTAAGTTGTTAAGAAATGTTGTAATCTGCAATTCACTTTATTCTCATCACAAGTTACATCCTAAATAATCAAATATTTTTTGGATGGACTGGTGAAAATTGTGATAAAAATCATTGTTGTTACAAATTGTTTCAGTAGTAACTTTGTTTGTTTGTTTTGCAGAGAGTTCCTAGGTCAAGCATGGATGAAGACAGACAAAGCAACGAAGGCTCCTCACATCATTTTGATGACTAGAGGTTTAATGAGGTAATAATTGATGCCAAGCAAGAATACCAGTAGGTGAGGCATCCATACAAATATTATTTTTGGACTTTCCTCCTTATAACGCACAAAGTGCTTGTTTCGTCATGATAAGTCCCTTGATATAGTGAGGGAGGCGATTGTTGCTTCGGCGAAGTCAACAAAATAAGGAAAACACAGCACATCTCTCCTAATTTTGTGAGGGCAGATTATAAACTTCCATTAGGTTATCCCAACTGAGCTTCACTCTGCCCAGACAAACTGACATGTTCAATTACCAAAAACCTGTTTGAACTTGGCTCCCAGTTGATTGATACTATATTGAATACTCATGCTGGACTAAGAGTGTAAACTACTCAGTAATCTTAATGTCCTCAACACGAAGAAAACTGAAATTGTTTTGTAAATACTAAAATAATAATACAACTTTTAAATCTAAGTTGTTGTGAAATATATTTGGAACATAACTTCTAACTGATAGACTTAAATATTAATTTTATTTTAATTCAACAAGTATTAAAATAAAATAATTAATTGAAATTTTAAAAAACAATATGGCTTAGAACACAAACAAAATCTGTCTACTGACCTGATCAACTCATGTGAAACACTATTTTCATCTGTTGTTGTGGGTGGGAAGGGTTTCTAAAACTCAGCTAGACCAAGAGGATAGTACAGGCATGAAAAAGTGTAGCATAACTATTTCTCAACACACAGAATCAGAAACTGTGATGCAACCAACTCAGGGTTTATACAAAAAAGAAAATAAGGGATATTTGTTAAACCCTAAAACTTGTCATGTTATTGATCCAGCATTTTGAAACGAATATTGATTGAAAAATTGTACCAAAAGTTTATTTTTTTCTCAGAGTATTAGGTCTATGTGCTCTATGGCACAAAGTTTTACTATCTATAGCAATAGATAGTAGCCTAATTACTATCTGCAGCAACAATATTGGATTATTTTTCATTTTTAACTTTAAAAAACTGTTTTTTTACTTATCAATCAAAACCATTAGAAATAAAGACATAGTTTTAAATGTAAAAATCATCCTTCTTCAAAGACATTGAAAAAAAGATACAGGCATGCTGTACCCTTCAATTTGCATTTTTTGGTTATGCCATTTTGTACTTTTCCAATTTTTTTTTGAGGTGGATAAATTTTTGTAAAATATGTTCATGTGACATATCACTTTAAAGGAAATTTATTGCTTAATTATTGCAATACAGTTTTGTTAGATTAAGGTGTGCCATTTTGCTGCGGTAAAATATTTTACCAAATTGTTTTCTGTTGACTAAAGCTTTAAAACGATATACATGTGGCACAAGTTCTAACATTTTCGGATTTAAACACGGGACCTTTAGTTTTTGCACAACTTGTATCTTAATTTGATGAGATGTTTTAAATAGATCCCTGGGTATGATTTATGGGGTTGCATTTTGTTTCTTTGTTATAGCTCTAACCGTTCTACTAATACGTATTTAGGAGCTAAGTCACCATGTATTTAAGTCCTGATCTGTTTTAAAAATGATAACAGAGACTAAATGTAGGCAATAATCATCGTGGTTCTGTCTCCATGTTAAAATTAAGAATCTTTTGTTACTCTCGTATTGGTCTTTTTAATGCGTGATAAGGGACTGCTAATTTTGGCCAGTTACAAGACTTACTCATATCAAACATTCCAAATAAGTCTTCAAAAGTTCTTTAACTGAGCAACGAATGAACATTTTTAAGGTGCAGAAATTAAATAATACCCTGGATCCCATGGGATCGCAACTTATTCTATCCAAGCTTTGAAGATATGTGCTAAATATGTTTAATGATCAAAATTGTACATTTCTGCTTTCTGCCCCAACATCAAGGTATCGCAGCTTGTTGTGTCTGAGATTGTGCGACGGTCCAATATAAATGCGGCGGATCAACGCAATCGAGAAGTGGGCCGCTGTCGCGGATATATCCCGCTGTCTTCACAACTTCAACGGTGTCCTCCAAGTCCTGCGCTGCTTTCACCAACAGCTCTGTCTTCAGACTAAAGAAGACGTGGAGAGAAGGTGTCGAAAACTGTGAGTTCTTCTGTTTCTGAACGTTTTGTTTCCTAGGTAGTAAGTTATCCTGGTCTGAGATACTTTGGACATGGCACTGACAGAGGGGTGAATGTGAGATTATGTGTGGTTAGGACTCATTACCAATAACTACTTCAGTTTTATGTATATATTAACAGTATAATTTTATTTTATATGTTTTAAAAATTACAGAAGAAGTTAACTTATAATTTGTTAAATTTTTAATTTTATCATGTTAAAATATTAAATTAACTTCACCACATTGTTTTAAATGTAATTATTTCTTTCTAATTTTTTTATTCTTAAGGTAATACTTAATTAATGTTTTAAATTTTACGTTGTCATAGGTTAAGTGTAAGAAAGGGCCATGCGGCCCTAACTTTGCCTGTATAAAATAAAGAATTTTTCATTTCATTTCATCCTGCTTAGGGGGGCAGAAGGAAATTTCCAACTTTGTATTGATTATTCTAGGAAATATAAAATTTGTAATATTCCTATCAAATTTTGAACCTTGTTGGTATTTTTATAGGAAGCATTATTCTGAAAATAATGTTTGTTTTCATACTGTAAACATTTAATTTAATTATAATAATGGCTAAATCTCAAATATTCATGAGGTTTACTGGGTAATATACAATTCAGCCACAATATTTTAAGGCATATTTAAAAATTGGTCTTTGTTTTCAGGCCTTCAATTAAGTTTCATTACATTTTTAATAACATGCTCTTTTCTTTCAATTTTGTTTGTGTTGCGCCATGTCTGTTTACCTGCAATGAATGTCTTATAGGAATTGTCAGAGCCTTGGTGGTGGGGCAGAGAAAGGCCCCCTTGAGGTCTGGATGAGAGAAAAATCCTTTCTTAGTGGCGCATCCTACGGCACAAGATTAAAACCTAATGTACCAAATTTTATGTCTCTATCTTTTCATTGTTTTTTTTACTGGGCGTCTGATGTGAATCAGTCAGGACACATACTCATTTTATTTATAGATTTATTCAAGGTAAATTTCATAGAAATCTACCAATATTACGATCATGCTCATGATATCAATTTATGAACAAATATTGTAATAGTAACACTTGAAATGGTATAGTTTATTTCAGACTATCTTAACTCACTATCTAATCAAAGTAAAAATTTGTGAAAGATTTAGAAAGTCAAAAAATTGTTTTTTTTATTTTTAAACCAAATTTTTACAACTTTTTCCTCACAGTTTTCTTTACCACAGTTACAAAACGTTCATGTTGAGTGAACCAATATAACATATAACAAATTCCAGTATATGGGTTCCCATTTATGTAAATATTTTAAACAAATGTATGGTTTGGTTCACTAAGAAATCAATCTGTATCAATCTAAAATTTAAAAGTATCATCCATAACAACAAAATCTACTTTTTCTTCCTGACAAACGTGTTGCCCACCGCGCTGGATAGGAGTTCCCTACTAAAAGTGTAGATTACAAATTAATATCTTTCCCCTCTCCTACAGAACCTAAACAGAACGATAGAGAAGCTGCAGAACATCGGTATCGTCCGGGAACGGGAGCCGGTTTCCGGTAACCTGCGAAGATGCTCCTGCAACCGTTGTATCGACCCACCCTCCCATTCCCCTACCTGGGCATGGTTACCCTCAACCTGACCTGATCCTTCATCGAGGAGGGAACAACACCCCAATTTCACTGATTGATGGACTACATCAACTTCTCCAAAATGAAGAATGGTTACATCTTAATCTACTTTTACTCTCGCCCCACTTATACATAGTGCAGGGACGAAAAATGTATACACAGTGGTCAAGGACATTGGATTTTTATCTTACACACAAAAAAAAAGTTCTATGAAAAAATGTCTAGTGGTTTAACCCTCTCCCGCTTCAGCTTAAGCATGAATCGGCACGGCCACGACATAGGCCCCACTGCAGCCTAAACGGCACAATTCGGCACGCACGTGCTTTATCTACTAGAGCCGATATAGTGCTGCTCTCGAGTAGCAATAGTTTGTAACACACTGACGTTGTTTGCTATCAGAAGACCATTTACTTTTTGAGAAGATTTTATTCCATTATTTTGCTAATTATATTTGTTGTACGAAACAATGGGCACGTGTGTAGTTGTTCACATTCGTGACAGTGAATCGATCTCTTTATTAGTAGTGATTGCGACGATTCAAGTGAGTTAGTTAGATGTACCAACTTTTGAAGTGGTTAGTGGCATTTGAGGATTTAGTTCGAGTGATCACAGTGGCATGCAGGGAACGGCTAGCCAGACAATGACCTTCACACAAGTAACTGCGCAACCAACAACTCCGGCGCCCATCTGTCCGTGTGACCCCCTCCCTGGTCTCGTACAAGTCACATCTCGAACCAATATATAGTACAATTAAATTAATATATATTAAATTATAGTTAATTACGAATGACAGAACGTATGTACGTTGAGGCGGCCTCGTATTTTGACAGAGCGCGACCGGCAGAGCGAATTAATTGAGGGTTACTACACCGTGAGTGCCAGTAAACAATGCGAGCGGGAGAGGGTTAAGAGCATGAGTTTGGGGTTTTGTTTGTTATCAACATATTTCAGCTACCTCTGTAATCTTTAAGATTTTTATCGGACTAGAACGATAAAATTTAGAAAAAAAAACCAAAACAGTAAAAATCACACTACTCACTGTAATAAATCCATATTTCAAATTTTGTATTTTATTGCTTATTAATACCTTTTGAAACTACTGTTAATAAAATTTGAATTATTTAATTTTTCGGGTACTTTTGTCATATTGTTGCATTGTTCCTTCTATTTTTGTTCAGAGTGGGCGCGGGTACATTAGGTTGGTGTACCTTTTTACTTGTAGTGATTAAATTATTATAAAGTTAATGGTGGCGTAAAATTGTATAGATGATCTCCATAGGTTTAATTGTAACAGGTCCAACTGTGAGAGAGGAATTGATTATATTTTTGGTATCAAAAAGAGACCTATTAAATTGTAATCCAGTTTGTAATATAATGGGCTATCATTTTAATACAGGGTTACATGATATATGCTTGATATAAAGAGATGAGTATTTGCATTCTAATTTTAGTCATAGAAATAGAGGAATACCTTTTTGAAATACTTTAATAATTTTATTTTATCAGATACAAAACAGTGTTTTGAGACATTATTATGGAAAGAGATAGTTTTCAATAATCAAGGCTTAATCTGCAGTGGCTACTCTACCCTCCCGAAGATGGATTGAAGTGTCTCCTGAGTAAATAGAGTTGCTGAAATCTGCAGACTGCTCAGGTTACATTATATGCCTCACTAGCAGTTATGGCCAAAGCTTCCTAGTTTAAGTAGTTTCTGGCCTACTAGACCACAAGTTTTCAAATTTGACAATTTATATACTAATGTGTGCCCAATCTCTGATGTATATAGAATCTCATCCAGACAATTTAGAGGGTTTTGCGCATTGCAATGTTCTTTTCTCATGAATTATCTCATGTCCTCAGATTGAGCCTCCTCGTGCATAGTTAAATATAGTCTAGTTTCTATTGTTCTGTTGTCCAACACTTTAGTACTCGCTTTTATGTCTCTTCAGTCTGTATGATAAGTGTGACAACCACTGAGACAAGCATGTGAAGTAGCAAGTAGATGATCGTAAGTAGCGTTCAAACTCAATTTCACAAACCCCTTTTATCATAACAAAGATTGAGTGCGATTCACACCATCTCTAAATACAAAGGACTGAAAAGCAAATTACGTTAATCTATAAAATATGAAAGTCTCTGGCTAGTAACTAAGAGGTTAGTCAGATTTCAGCAATATATTACAACATATTGGACAGAATTCAGTCGTTTACTCCGCTCGTAGGTTGGAGAGCAGGGCATATTGATTGTGTACAAGCTACATATTTAGAAAAAGATAATGAAAAAGTGTTTGAAAAGAAACTATGAGAATAGTTGTAAAACTAACATCTAAGTTAAAAATGATTAGAAGATATATTTAATTGAAAAGAAAGAGTTATTTAAGAATGGATGATAACTGGTTACGTTTTTTCTTCCACCCTTTACAGTTGTCCCTTCTCAAGAGCAAATGCTGTGAGAAGCTCTTTATTTGCACTCCGCTCAATGAAATTGTGCTCTTTCTAGTCGACAGATTGCCCACGTTATTCCGTGAGATACGCCACTTACCAAGCAAAACGCCAGTACAAAATAGGACCTCATCAACCCAAGAGTCCCACCAACTATCTGCCCTGGACCCTTCCTTGTTGCTGGACGATGGATGATACGTTGTACCCAAGATGTCGCTAGAGATCGAACCCCCACCCCGGACATTCCCGGCTCCAGTGTGCCAATACATTGCAACCACACTTCAACCTCCCCCAATCCACTCCTCGTGCTTGATGAGCCTGCCTCCTTCCGAAGGTTTCAAGTTTCAGCTTCTGAGAAATCAATTCCGGGCCTCTCAGAAGAGGTTTTTGAATGTCCTTAGAAATTGACTTATGTAGCAAGGTCTAAATCGATCTGAAACATTTGCTACGTCTTAATTTTATCGAAAAGAACAAAAGTCTATTAGATTTAAAACCCAATTGCAAACTAACGCCTCAAGCTGGCTATCAATGTCCTCTATCTAGCAACTTCAACACAACAATTACTTTAGCCCTTATTAAAATTTATATCGCAATCATTATTAGAATGGTTCAAAAGAATACTCTATGGCTACTATTCTGATTTTGCTATATCCTTTAATAAATGCTGGAATAATGGTTTCTTATTTTTTTGTGATCTTACGTGACATATTATTTACAATGTGAAAGATTTTTATGTAACAAATTTTTGAAGATAATTTTTTTTTTAATATATACAAATTATGGTAATTATCAAATCAAAGATAATATTGTAATAAAAATATAATATATTTAAAACACCAGAGGAACTTTTCATTGATAAAAATGTTTTCGAATTTTTATTCGAGGTTAACAACACAGCCACATGATAACATGTACTGACTAATATGTGAACTAATTTAGATCAAAGGTATTACGTATAATCTATATTATTTGTTTGTAACAATGCACAAAAAGAATTCTTTACGTTGTCCTGTAATGCAATAAAATTGTTTTGCTAGTCACAACTATTCATTCTAAAATATGGCCTAGAAGTATAACAAAATAAACAAGTAATGGTAAAATAAAAAAATAATGAAAACCTGGCTTAAGTTCATTTGGGTGGTTGTTCTTCACATTAAAATGATTAATATATTTCCAACATGAAACATTTCCAGACATACAAAGGAAAGCTTGAATTTCTGTAACTATCAGACTATTTATAGTATACAAGGCAGTTTCCTGGTACAGAAACAAGGCTTCCGTTGCCGTGGGTACCACATATCCGTTAGCCCTAGCTTGAGGGTAACAAACTAACTGGTAGCAAACTTATCCTTCCTTCATTTTACACTAAATCTAGGGGCTACCTAAAAACGACTGGTATCTGACCGAAAAAAGTTTAACTCTCACATAATATTTGCATTGTTAAATGTTTTTTGAAACACTGTATTCACTAGTAACTTTAGGAAATTAAGAAGAGGAAATGTCAGTAGCGTGTTGAAACAATAAAAGCTCTAATAAATGTAGCTACAAAACATTTTCATGAAAGGATAATAAAATTGGTATGTTCCTTTTGTAAAAATCCATAAATATCGGGTATCATTTATGAAAATGTTCAGATGATCAGTTAAACCCGATACTGAATAGTTTTGTTATTGTTGTAGAAACCTCTTACATGGAACGGTCCCATAAAGTTAAAAATGTCTGGAGTCAATTTAAAAAAAAATATTTCAAATTATTGTCTCCAAAATTTAATATCAACTACTACTGGTATAACAGTTTCTTAAATAATATTGCAAAATTTGTACATTTGAGCATTGGACAATCCAATTGTTAAGATATTCGGTAGACTAGTCTAGTTTTAAGGTAAAAATCATGTTTAAAAAGTCGGTAGAAGTTGGTGCAGAAATTAATTAGCTATGTATGGTAAAAGTGCCACAGGAAGGAAGCCCTGTTTGTACATAAAATTTAGTTTATATTTAACAAAAAGTTTTATGCAGTGCATTTATATAACATATGTACATGCTTTTATAAATGAATAATACAAGGTGTAATCAATCTTCAAGTAGAACTTGATATCGGTTGGCTTTATTACACATTATTTAGAACAATTGATTTTGAAAGAAAACAACCATAATATGTTAATGTTAAAATAGTATTAAGATACATAGATAAGTGGAAGAGATTTAGAAGTTTGTTTAAAACACGTATTACTTACTATTATTATGGTTTTAAACTTATAACACTAAACCCTCTCCAAAATTTCCCCACTTTAGATAAATTTGGTGTGATTGCACATTGGTGTAAGGCAGCTTCTAATAATAGTAATAATTGATTTGATGATTGTGTTTCGAGTTTTCCCTAAAAAAACCATTTTGAAATCATCAAAGAGTTTTCGTGGTTGGAAGAACGATAAATTGGGTAAAATAGTGTTGACTCAGTTAGAATCCGTTGAACTATTTTTCAGCGTTGCTGTGGGCGGATATACATCTTCAGTGAATAGATGTAAAACCAAAATTGAAAACCAGTAGCGAACACAGTCAATGCGAATATAATATGAAGATTTTCGGTGTTATTTGAGATTTGACTTATGAAATCACTACCATAAGGTTAACTAAAGAATACAAACATTAATTAAAATTTAATTAGTCCTACATGCCAAAATGGTGGAAATTAACACTATATACCTCTTTATATAGCCTTACCGAGGCAATAAAATTCCGTTTACACATGATAAAGGAGTTTTGGATAGATTTTCATTCTACCCAAGGTGTTAATTGCCATATTAAAAACATCTTTGAAAATAAATAATTTGGTATGCAAAATGGCTTGTGCCCATCTCACAAAAGTTTTCAAAACCGTAAAGCAGCATTATTTTTTTAAGACAAAACCTAACCTAATGTTATAGCAACCAGAAAAAAGATGACTTTTATAGGTGAAAAGTCATGATCATGGTGAAATCAATGAATATCATAAAACTGAAAAAAACAAAAGGAGGAACAAGAATACAATAAAAAAAGCAACAAAAAAAAAACAAAATAGGAAAAAACAACAACCAAAAAAAAAATAACAAAAGGAAAAAAAATAAAAACAAAATCGAAAAAATAAGCTGTGCACAAACCGAAAAACGAAAAAACGTCAGACCCCCGCACCCCTCCTCACTCCCTCCCCCCCCGACCATGCCAACTCCCATCCGCGCGACCCCCACCAACCCCCTTCGCCCCCCTCCCTACACCCGCCTTCCCCCCCCTCCCCTCCACTCCCACCGCCCCCCCCCCCCCTACCCCCGCCCCTCCCCCCCCTCCTCCACCACCATCCAACTACCTCCCTCCCTCCACACAACTCGCAACTGCCTCCCCTCCACCCGACCTCTCTCCCGCCCCCCGACACTCCCACCCCCTCCCCTCCCACCCCCAGAACGCCCCAATCCCCACGCCCCGCCCCCCCCTCACCAACCCCCCCAACCCGACGCATCCCCTTCCCCTCTATCCCCACCCCCTCCCCCGCTCCCCCCTGCCCCACCCCAACACCCCCGCCTTCCCCCCTACCCCAACCCAACTCCTCACCACCTTCACCCCTCTCCCACACTCCCGCCCCCCCCACCCTCTCCCCGCGCCCCCCTCCGCCCCCCACACTCCCCCCCCTCCTCCTCCACACCCTAACACCACCCCCCCCCCACAACACCGTCGCACCCCCCCCTCCCACGAATCCCCCACCACGGCCTCCCTCCCCCTTCGCCCCAACCAGACCCTCTCCACCCGCTCCTACACCCTTCCACACACCCCCACACAGCCTTCCTCACACCCCCCCCCCTGCGCCCCACCCCCTCCCCCTCCACCTCCGCCTCCTACCGTCCCCGCACAACCCCCACCCCCTCCCTCCCCGCACCCCCCGCCCTTCCCACCCCTCCTCCTCTCTCTCCTCCAACCTTCCCCCCTCTGCACCCCCCCTCCCACCTTTCCCCCTCCCCGTCCTCCCCCCCCACTCTCCACCTTCAATCACGCTCCCCACCCTTTCCACGACACACTCCCACACTCCTCCTCCCCGCCCGCCTCCCTGCTCTCCATCACGCCCCCCCCCCACCCTCCATCCTTCCGCCCCCGCCCCTCCCCCCGTATCCAACAAAGAGCCCGACTATCACCAGGTAGACCACACCCAGTGCCAATCAACCCCCAACCCCCAAGCGTCCACTTGATTGGGAACTATATTTATACAAAAATACTCCAATCGCTTCATCCATCACTCTCCATCAGTCCCTCCCAATCCAAGTATCCGGTCTGACCTATAAACTTCGCCGGAACCTAACACTGCATGTTTCTATTGTACATTTGTGTACCTGAAATTATATTCCAAAATCTACCAAGTCATGTTTTTAATACCTAATTCTCCCCACTGCAAAATTTTATGATTTTTGGATCATATAAACATGGAAGAAATGGTGAAATTTTCACTGGGTTGTTTAAATCTTTTTATTTCACCAAATATAATATCTACGTCAAAACAATTACAATAACTTCTGTACAAAAACCACGATTTCTTGACTATTCCAGATATCAACGTCCGGAATAGAAACTAAATTGGAATTGTATTGTCTTAATTATTTCTATAAGACTATGAATTTAAATTATTGGAAAACTTTATTTGAGGAATTTCTATAGATTGAGATCAAGTTTTTAACTAGAAACACACATTGAAAAAGTACTAAACATTTTGTTGTAGCTACAATCAGTGTAAGTCCCTACCTGTGGCAAGTTACCATATATTGTGTCTTAGAGAGTTTGCTAGGTCAAACCGAAACTTTTCTAATGTTGTCAAATTTAAGTCTCTAGCTAAGTGTTTATAGCTTCATTCGATAGTAATCTTTAGAACATTTTCAATATCATAATCCCTCAAACCAAAAAAGATAATAAAATAAAAACCTCCCAGGCTAGAGCCTTTTCAACTGCCCATTTGAGAGTTATCGTAACCTCCCCCACCATATGTATTTATAACAAACAATATCTAAATAGTAATGTGTTTGATTTCCTTAGTTGATATTTACAGGTACTCGGTTTTTCGACTGTGATATTGAAGTTCATGACATTTGATGTTCACCTTAAAAAAGTTTGAGAAGTATAGATTTGTTATCTTAGTAGAGTTTTTAAAACCCTTTAGTCTCTTTGCAGATATTGTTTATTATAATGACCAGGACCATCATATTGATATAGATCGCAACAATTTTTATATGTATCTTTATGATAAGAACAAGTTAGGTGTTATCAACACCTCTAAGTGGAATGGTTTATTTTTAATATATCAATTAATTTTTTGTTTCTCTAATTAATTTTCTTTATAATACGAAGGCAGAATATTTGTTTTAATGAATTTTTTTAATTGTTATTAGCTTATTTCTTTATAACAGCTGCGGCCTTTCACTCTCCAAAGGAGACTGGACTGGCGAATTCAGAAAATATAAAGAGAGAGTTTATGCGCAACAACAACGCAGTTTTAATTTTTTAGTTCTATGAACACATTTTTACATTATTCTTTAAAAGGCCATCTGAATGGAGTTGGTAACGTAATGTCCATGGAAAAAACACATAATACTAAAGGGAAGCTCAACAAAAGTTGACCATAATAACCCTTGCTACAGGGAGGGGTATGTAACGGCATTGCATTTGGCTGAAACACAAGAAGAAATGGCCTTGATGTGGTCGCCTTCCTTCCCAGAAACAGTGCCTAATCATTTATTGCTGGCTCATAAAAATTACTAGAGCAGCCCCACATACCAAGAATAGTCTGAAGACATATTGAGGCAGTGTTGCCCATAATTGCTTGACCTACAAGCATTATGAGGGGTCCTAAGGGTCACTACTCTCCGGTTTTAATTTACATGTTTAGGCAAAGTAGAATTTGTAACAATACTGAATGTTTGTTTATTTGCAACAGATGAATAAGACTGATTAATTTTTTATTCCTATTCCTAAAATTGGCACACATTGTTGGGGCATAGGAGAAGATTTATATGCACCTACCACTGCAATAATTTGTCAATCCACATTCCCCTTACAAGAAACTAAGGAGGCAACATAATAGAGACTTTGATAGTCTTATTTCCTTTTTCGTATTGGCCTAACACCAATAACCAACCAGCTATAATTGAATCCCCCCCCCCCCCCCCCCCCCCCCCCCCCCCCCCCCCCCCCCCCCCCTGTCTTTCTTTCAAATAATTGATGACAGGTTCATAAGCCCTCAAAATCAAACACATAGCCTTGGCAGATGTAAGGGACCCAACCAGTCCAAACTCCCTGTAATTTCTTTTCTTCAAATTTGAATATATGCCTTATTTTGAAAGTTTCTTATTAAGAGTTATCATATTTTTCCTTTACTGAGATCCATTTATTATTACTGGAAGCACGCTTTTGTTTCTGCCCACACCTTAATTTGACCAACTAAACCTATGCAGTGCACTTATTAGGATACACACTGATGTATAACCACCATGAATCTCATGTCATCTACCCATTAAGAACTTTACCATTGTTTTCAATAGGAAGGAGATAAAACTGTAGAAGCCCACAGGATTTGAGCAGAGGATGTACCTATTTCTCTATCTCGCTAATTCACACAACAAAGTGTTCTATCCTCACGACTTCGGAATACACTTTAAGTATAAAATTTTAAGTATAAAAGTGAAAAAATGAGTCTCCAACAAGCAGATGCATGGTACTGTCCATTTCTATCTGTTTTGTTACTTGGGTTTTTATCTCCTTGATTCAATTGTTTGTGTTGTTAGACAATAAAGATGGTGTGATACCAGAAGTTTTCCGGACATTTGGATTGTTGTCCCAGAGGTGTGAAAAATCAGTAATACAGTGGAGTCCCGCTAATCCGAACACGTGTAATCCAAACGACGGTTAATCCAAACAGGCCCAGGCGTAATTCTTTATAACGATAATGAACATTTTAAAGGAAACTAATTAAACTTAAAAAATGAAAATGGGTGCATCATTTCGTACAAAAACAAAGAAAACATTAATGAAAAAGACATACAGTATTTTATTAAGACAAATTGTTAGTGCGGTACAGTACAAAAATAATGAAGTTAAATACAGTACCAAATTGAAACTTATAGGTTAAAGTATGAGTTAAATTACTGTATTAAGAAGTGGAACTCAAACAAAAATTGTACATACAGTACTGATATTATTAGTGAGTACAATATTAATTGTTAAAAGACCATAATTTCAGTTATTGTCTTCTGTCGCATTGAAGAGGAGTTCTATTGGATGACGCGTAAGTTTTCACACCATCGTGTCAATAAACATGATAACGGCAGGTGTAGCAGTAGCCCTGGTGCTCTAAGTATCGTAGTGCAAGGTTTAAGTGCTGCAGCAGACCGTCTGCCGTGTGGCACCAACTCTCACATATCCACCCCTGGTTCTCGTCTGTCCCGTAGCGTGTGGACCCGTACAATATCCATTACGCTCACAATTGCTTAACAATAGAAACCTCACACTAAATACGGTAAATGTGCTTAGTATTCACAAACACGTTTATTTGTCCAAGAAATACAATGCAACCGAAAAACATTATTTTAATAAAAAATTGTTGACTTAATTCTATAACAAAATAGACCCATTCTCAAGTTTAAAACCCGTATTTATTCTGTAATTCCCTGGCTAATCCAAAACCAATCAACATAATCCTAATAGGGCTCGGTTCCCAATTAGGTCGGATGAACGGGACTCTACTGTACTCTATTTCGATATCTACAATCTTGAATCTCATCTTTAAAGGAATAGGTAATCTAACACATATGCAACAAGCTAGTTGGCAATAAACAAAAAATACCATATAGAATTGGTATAACACAAGTATGGGACACAAATAACAGCAGAATGGTTAGAATAAATTTCCTTGCACACTATTTATAAAACAAGTACACTTAATAAAAACTAGCACTAATTAATTATTATAAAAT
>NW_025786699.1:0-16153 GCF_021130785.1 Homalodisca vitripennis
TGATTAATACGTATTCCAACGTTTTCTTGGGTTTTCAGTACGTCATATTGGGTTTCACTTTCCGAAAAAAAAACGGTTTAGAGTAATTTACCTTTCAAACGCATGATCTCTCCCAATAATCCTACCACCAAAAAGAAAGGTTAAAGAAAGAAAGAAAACTTCTTTATTGAGGCGAAATTAGGACCATATGGTCCTTTTCTTACAGTTAACCTCTTCATGTTCAAAACTTTTTGAAGTTTCACATAGTTCTTATGGGGTAAATGGGTAGGATATTTTCACTACATATGGCTCTTAGGTTTAATTCTACAATAACACAGATTTTGCTATACAAATGAAATAAAAATAATCTATCTCTATTTAACCTTTAGTACGTATTACTCGTATTTTAATTTTATATTTTCACATTTTATAGGTTGTTATGATAATTTTTCTTTAGGTTTTATATAATTTTATATATTTCTTAAATAATATGTCATCATATCTGAGATTTCATGTGGTTTTAATTTTTTAATCTTTTTGGTAAACGGGTATGGTGCATTTTCTCTCTCGATGTCCATAATTTCTGTCAGAATGTAAGTTGTATTTTATGCTAAATACATGTTCCTAAAGTTAGGATTATACAAAATACTACATTTCAAAACGATATAGTAAATTGAACGTTATTTCCGTGGTGGGTGCATGTGAAGTATTGTCCCAAACAAAGCACTGTAGTGGCACACTAGAGTAGAGCTATCAGAACGGCGATCTTGATCAGCTGAGAATCTATAATACCACAAATAGCTGGAGACTGGACATTGTGCTGTCCTTCACATTTGGCCGTCACGTGACCGTTCCTACATTCAAAAGTGGCCGATTAGCTTATGTTAAGCTTTAATGTGTTCCTGGTTTTGTGCTTCGTGTGTACGGGTATCGTAAAAGATCCACCCCCCTTTGAACTTTCTCATGAATAGAGATGAAATGATTTACGTTGGGGATGTTTTATTGACCAACTGAGGACTGAACATTTTTTACTTCCCCCCCTCCCCTAAAATGGAATATTTGGGGGTAAGACAAAGTTATTAAATAGAAACCCCTAGCAAGTAACACTCATTGCAAAGATATACTTAAAAAAAAAGAAGAAATGGTGTAAAACTAAGTGAGGTCTTGTTAATTGTCAACTCTGTAAAATTTGATGGCCAATCTAAGTGTTTTGGAATTTGGTTTTTATAAAACCTCACCATAGGTTAAGGTCCATTTTGTGCCTAGTGAGTTCACTATCAACATCAATTTACTTCTCACTCAAAAACAAATTCCTTCGGATTTAGTGTGGGGCCGGTGATGAGTCAAAAAATTGTCAATTCATGCCTCAGGTTGGTCATATAAACATCCTCCACCAAAGTCGTATTTAATCCATCTCTATTCATAATAACGTAGTATAATCATGATAAGAAGGGAGAAGAATTATTATTTAATACACCTCGGTATTGATTCTTATATCATCTTCTTCGATTTTGTGATTCACCCGACATTCACATCTATCACATATTTTTCTTATACTTCAAATTATTGTTCAACACTTGATTTCCAAATTTTGTGAAAATTTTAGTTTTCTACTTTTGCATTTATATAGGTGCTCCAATTCCCTCTATTTGAAACCGATGCGATTTTAATCTTTAATTTTTTCCGTCTCTCAAAGGTGCATTTTATAATTGTAATATTAAATAAATGGTTCATCTTGACATCTAACACAATCTCTGTCAGTTCTTGTAAACTTCTCTAATACATAAATCTAGTAAGTAATTATGAGTCTAAGTTACCTGGTTTAGAGTAAGGAAATATCGCATTTATCCAATTTTATGAGAAATCCGTTTCTTTCCACCAGCAAAAGTATTCACAACGATGCGCCGTTGCATTCCTTCTATAGTGATCCCGCGCCTCTTTAGCGGTAAGCAAACATCTCTTTCACAACACTGCAAATTTAACAGAATGCTGAATAAAAACAGTGTATTTTTTTTAATTAACATTATAAATAAAAGAAAAAAAGAGTTAGATAATATCAGAGCCATGGATAATGTGATCATTTTGTTCCCAAAAGTATAATATTTATTATGACTCTGTTATGTAAATGTTTGCGACTAGGTCGGTCCTGTCAAATCGGCACGTTTTCTATCTAGTCCCCTTTCAGCCAATTGTTAACTGTGTCGCCTTAGATTTAATAACTTCTTCTGGCAGAACGATAATCTGCATCAATATAAACAAAATCTAGGCCACATCGAAAATTTTTGATTTTACATTCATATACATGTTTTAAAAATGTTGTGGCCTAACAAATTTTATTTGAGCGGCATATTAAGTAATGAAATATGTCGTATTTTTTATTAAACCCATAAAATTCCTACCGTTAAACTCTAAAGACACATTAAATAATGCATACTCTTGTAATTGTGATCGAATTGCATCACTTTTTCAGTAGAATAAATTTTATCAAATTTCATATTAATTCCAAGTAAAATTCGTATTGTCAGATTTAATTGTTCCTTTATTTGTAGTGGAAGTGGCATATAAAAAAATGTTGATAAAGTAAACGCGGTAGAATATAAGAGATAGACACTGGTCTCATTTCACATATTCCATAGTTTGTGGTCAAACCAATTGGTTTAAATAGTTTTTCAGTCACCAAATAATTTGGAATTATGATCTCATGGAGATAATGTTTAATAAAGTGTTTAAAGTGTATAAAATGGTGAACACTATGAGCCAGTTTAAAATTGGCTTAAATCATTTTTCCTTCCCAGCTTACGGTTCTTTTTATTTAAATAAAATGTTTAAAATATAGAAATACTTGATTGTACGAGGTATCCAATTATCCAGTATATTACTTTTTAATGTAAAATAGTTGAGACAAAATCTCGTTATATCTTCGCGTGGTTTAAAGTTTGAAAGAATATTCACGTTAACATTCTACCCGGCAACAATTATCCAAATGTAATATAACTCAGTCCAATTCATTACTACAGTTTTAAATTTTTCAAATTTGATTTTGTCGAAAGAATTTACTAAAATTTTCAAGATCCTTTAGCAGGGTTGCGACAAAACTTCTTCTTTGCATTTTGGTTTACAATGTGGAGAAAGTATACCAAAAACTATAATTTATTATATTCATTTCTTATACCTAATGGAGTCTGCCGCGGGTCCAGGAATACTCGTAATTTTCCATCGTCTCTCTGTTAGAAAGTGGTATACGTGCGGATCGGTTACCTTATCTTCCGTTTCAATCAGTGTTTCGTGGTCTACATCTTTGGTATTGTAACAAGAATTACTCACTAAGGTACATCAGCTTTTGCTCCTAATTGTTCACAAGGCGTTCTCTTATACTTCAAGTACTTGATGTATAAACTATTTTGATAAAATTACTCTCGTTATAGCGACGTACCGTGGTACTAGTTGGAATGAATATGAGTAGAACTAAGAAGTTTGATGCAATAATTTTCAACAATGTCATTTATATTTAAATCACTAGTCACCAAGTGTCTCTCCTATCTACCCTATGTACAAAACAGAATAATTTCTTCCTCTTTTCAACACTTTTATATTGCAACTGACACTATGAATATAACTGTAGCAATATCAAAAGTATTCCTTGTTCATATGTAATTTTTAGTTATAACTACAAAAAAACCAAGGTGGAGTGGCTCAAAAAAACCATGATGTATTCATACGCATGCTTAAGATAATGGTGTCAACAACCATTGTATTGGGGGGGGCGGGGTATTTTAAAACTGAACTGTATAAAGCTTAAACGTTTATTTAGATATTTGTAATATCGAGTAATTTTATATTTTTAGATCATGTACCATAGTAGACTTCGGTGGATGAAGAAGAAAGACTAAGTTAGAAGGTCAACTCTTTATGGATTGGTCAAATATGCTAATATGAGATCTAGTAATAACTATGCAAATGAGACTATTCTATTGGGATCTATGCATATTGGAATTTGCATAGCTACGCATCTTTTATATTATAAACACCTTATCTGTATAACGTTAATTCGATGAAGTGGAAATAATAATAATAATTCAAAATGACTCCAGACGTTTAGACAGCTAGTAATGATAATATTATTTTTATTACACATTTTTGTTTTTCTGTAAATACCTTAACACCTTAACGATCTTCTGGAGACCCCAAGGAAAGGTACTTTTTAAAAATCATCCACAAAGTTTGTGGAAAAGTATATCATGCTAATTCTAATGTTACACTAATTAACATAAACCTTTATTCGTATAATATGTTGCAGCCAAATTTTTCATAATTTACTCGAGAAGGTGGAACCTACATGCGCAATATCAGTGAGTGAATGTGTCAAACCCAATCATGAACGTTTCAGCTCTGTAATTAATAGCGCAAAGGTCCATGATAAAATTGGTCAAGAGAGTTTTACTACTATATCAATATGTTAGTTGGCAAATATATTATTGATAGCAAAGTGAATTAGCTATTCAGACAATAATTCCGTACTAAGACCTCACCGTGTCTGTTTTTACGTTTGTTGTTGATGGAAACATTTAAGTCAGGCAAAAGACCTTAGTTTTCATAAATCTTAAGGAATTGTTTTAACAAAGCAAAAATCAATCGTTTGAGTAAAATATAAAAAAGACCGTGGTTTTGCCAGAAGACAACATCGTGGCTGAAATTGTATATTTCTAGCAAGAAATGCATCTCATTTCATTATTTTGAATACGATAAGATAAAGATCACTTGTTTGACTGTTTTGTACAAAGACTTTGGTAATATCGTCATAATGTTTAAAATTCTTTAAGTGAGAAATACTTAAAATTAAGCGCTGACCCTTGCATACAAAGCTTATGTGGCAATAAAATTATGCCTGAAGGGTATTCCAATTGACAATAGTAATTGCTAAAGTGAATCGTTCACAATCAATTTGCCGTGCATGCAAGTTGGACAATAGCAATTAGTAGGGAAGAGGCAGTGCACCACTTCCAGGGTACGATTGAGGTAGCGGCCTTACATTCTCTCACGAGACGGGTGCGCGTGACCTTGCACATAACGTGCCGGAGATTATGGACAAATTGGCGGTCGTTTACTTGGGGCCCGAGAGCGGTCGTTGAGCTGTGGTCGTCGATCGAAGAGGTGGTCGTTGTGCAAACTAGACCGTCACCACTTCCCCGGTCACACTTTCACACCGGCACAAACCTCTGGCAAGGACCTGCACACTATTCTAGTTACCACAACCAATCGCGGGTGTATATTATCATATCAAAGAGTCAATAAGTGTGCCATATATTTCATACGATATATTAACCCATACCACCTTACCTCATCCCATACAAGAGATAAGGCGATAGCCGACTCCAGAAGCATGTGTTCAGTTGGGTATAAGCCCGGGAAAACGATGTGCAGGTCAAGAGCCAGTTATTGCGCTTTGCGTAACACCTCACAACCTAGTCTTCATTAATGAAATTAAAAGGAGAAATATCCGCCTTGAGGTAGTAAGTGGTCATACAGCTTATGATAGGGGATCGAAATGAAAGTTTATCAAAATGGAATAAATAAATTGAAACAACACTGACAGTATAAGATTATCATCTACCCTTTCCTCTTTTTGACTTCTCCACACCTAAAACTAGCGTAGATACGACTTTGGATATACATTAGGTAAAATTAATCCTACCTATAGTTTTACAGAAGTCCAGATTGTGTCTTTATAAATGGTCTCATTGAACTACCTGAAAACTAGATGAATCTTATCATCTTTAAAGGCTGTTATTTACCAATTACAAAAAGTACCCGGTGGATGGCAGTAAAATGTATTTAAAAATGAATAATCATACCAACTAAACCTATTTGAACCAACACATACGCCAAGTTTGATTGAGTTTTGGACAATGTGAATGTTAGCAGACTGGCTACTACCAGTTTAAAACTTAAAACCTACGCTTTAAATACACATAAACAGATTGTGATCATAGGATAATTCATCTATTAAACAACCTTTAAGGATTTAAAGTCCTACATAACGGATTTCCATGTGCATTTATTCATCCGGAGGCCAAACCTAATTAATTACTAGTTGTGGATTGCAAACTTGGTATAACAAAAGCACAGATCAAGATGGTTTAATTTGCCTCACGATTAGATGTAGTAGACTAAGGACATCGATCTATTCGGCCGAATATAACAAATATCGACAACATCAAATGAAGGTAATAATCGGCCAGGTTATAGTACCTCGTCAGTTTTTATGGGCCTTTGCTGATACCAGAATGGTCAACTGCTTCACTCAGTAATAACACAATATTACGTACACACCAATGAAGGTCTATATATCGCCAGTGTATAGTACTCCGTATGTTATGCCTTGCTGATACCAATGGTTAATCTGCATCACTCAGTATAACAAATATCGACACCAACCAATGAAGGTAATATCGTCCAGGTATAGTACTCGTAGTTATGCCTTGCTGATACCCAATGGTTAATCAACTGCTTCACTCAGTATAAACAAATATGCGACAACATTGAAGCCAATGAAATCGGTAATAAATCGCCAGGTAATAGATATCTCGTAGTTATATGCCTTTGTTGCTAGAGAAACCAATGGTTAACTGCTCCACCATCAGTATCTTAAAGCAAAATATCGACCACACCACCATGAAGGTCATATCATCGCCAGGTATAGTACTCTTAGTTATGCCTTGCCTGATAACCAATATTGGTTTAACTGCTACACTCAAAGATATAACAAATATGCGACACACCAATGAAGGTAAATATCGCGCGTAGGTATTAGTTACTTCGTAGTTATGCCTTGCTTGATTTTACCATATGGTTAAACTGCTCACGTCAGTAATAGACAAATATCACGACACACCAATGAAGGTCATTATCGCCAGGCTATAGTAGCTCGTAGTTATGCCTTGACATGATCACCAATGGTTAACTGCTGTCACTCTGCTATGATAACAAATATCCGACACACCAATGAAGGGTACATATCGCCAGGTATAGTACTATCTCGTAGTCTATGCCGCTCTGCTAGGATACCAATGGTCAACTGCTCACTCAAGTATAACAACAAATATCGGACACCAATGAAGGTAATATCGTCCCCCAGAGTATAGTACTCGTAGTTAATACCTTGCCTGATATCCAATGGTGTTAACTGCTCACTATCTGCACACCAGTCCTCCAAAAAATCATTCAGTATAACAAATATCCGACACATCACCAATGAAGGTAATATCGGCCAGGTATAGTACTATCTCGTAGGTTATGACCCTTGCTGATAACCAATGGTTAACTAGCTCACGTCAGTATAACCAAAATATCGACAGCACCAATGAAGGTCATATCGCCAGGTCATAGTACACGATAAGTTATGCCTTGCTGATCACCAATGGTTAACAGTACATGCTCACTCAAGTAATAACAAATATCGAACACACCAATGAAGGTAATTATCGCCAGGTATAGCTACTCGTATATATCACCTTGCTGATCACCAATGGTTGAACTGCTCCACTCTGCTAGTATAACAATATTATCGACACGCCAATGAAGGTAATATCGCCCCAGGTATAGAAACTACGTAAGTTTATACCCTTGCTGATACCAATGGATATAACTGCTCACTCTACGTATAAGAACAAATATCGGACATCATCATGAATTGGTAATCAATCGCCGGTATAAAAAAAAAATACTGCGTAGTTATACCATTGCCGGAGACCAAGATGGTGTCAAGCTGCTCACTCAAGTATAACAAATATCGACACAACCCATTAAGTAATCATCGCCATGTAATCGTACTCGAAGTTAAACCATGCTGATACCAAAGTTAACTGCTCAAGTCAGTATAAACAAAATATCGACACAACCCCCCAATGAAGGTCATATTCGCCATGTATCAGGTCATAGTACTCTTAGTTATGCCTTGCTGATAACCAATGGTTAACAGTACATGCTCTCCTCCAGTATAGACAAATAAGACACATCAAATGAAGGTAATATCGCCAGGTATAGGTACTCGTAGTTATGCCTTGCTGATACCAATGGTTAACTGCTCACCTCAGTATAACAAATATGCGACACACCAATGAAGGTAAGTATCGCTGCCCAGGTATAGTACTCGTAGTAGCCTTGCTGATACAATGTGTTAAATGCTCACGCCAGTATAAACAATATCGACAGCACCAATGAAGGTCTATATCGCCTATGTATAGTACTCTTAGTAATTATGCCTTGCTGATACCAATGGTTAACTGCTCACTCAGTATAACACTCTCTATCGAAACAACATCTCCATTGAATGGGTAATATCGCCAGGTATAGTAATCTCGTAGTTATAATATCTTGCTGATACCAATGGTCCATAACTGCTCAGCTCAGTGTGTATACAAATATCGACAACACACAATGGAAAGGTAATATCGCAGGTATAGTATCGTAGTTTATGCCTTTGCTAGATACAATGGTTAACTGCTCACTCAGTTAACAAATGATCGACACACCAATGTGATGGTCATATCGCCATGTATAGTAGTCATAGTTATACCTTGCTGATACCAATTGGTTAACTGCTCACTCCACTAATAACAAATATCGAACCACACCAATGAAGGTAATATCGCCAGGTATAGTACTCGGTAGTTAATGCCTTCCCTTGATTACCAATGGTCTAACTGCTCACTCAGAGTATAACAAATATGCGAGTACACACATGAAATGGTCATGTATATAGCCATTGATTATAGTTACTCTTAGTTATGCATTGCTGATACAATGGTTAACTGCCGTCACTCAGTATAATCAAATATCGACACATCAGATGAATGGGTAATTATCCGCAAGCGTATAGCTACCTCGTAGTGTATACCTTGCTGATACTCAGTTGATGGTCAACTGCTCTGCTCAGTGTAGTATAACATATTCGACACACAATGAAGGTAATATCGCCATGAGTAATTAGTACTCGTCAGTATCACCATTGTGATACCATGGTTAACGGCCTCACTCACCTATACAAAAATATCGGGACACACCAATGAAGGTTAATATCGCAGGATAGTACTCGTAGTTATAACCTTGCCTTTTTTTTGATACCACATGGTTACTGCTCATCAGTTATAACAAATATCGACACACCAATGAAGGGTAATATCGCCAGGGATGTAGTACTCGTAGGTTATGCCTTGATGATACCAAATGGTTAACTGCTCAATATCAGTCATAACAAGAATATTCGATCACCCAATGAAGTAATATCGCCAGGTATAGTATCGGTAGTTAATACCTTGGGCTGATACCAATGGTCAAGCTGACACTCTGTTATAAAAAAATATCGACTAAGCACCACAATGAAAGGTACATTTCGCCAGGCTATAGTACTCCGTAAGTGTATACCTTGCTCGATACCAATGGTTAACTGCGTCATGCTCAGTATAACAAATATGACACATCAATGAAGGTAATATCGCCGTGTGGTATAGTACTCGTGTAGTTATACCTTGCTTGATACCTCAGAGTGTGTCAACTAGTGCTATCAACCTCCCAGTTTAATCATAAGTCGGACACACCAATGAAGTTACTATCGCCAGGTATGTAGTACTCTAGATAGTTACGCTTGTGCGTGTGTACCAAGTGGTTAATCGGCTCACGTTCTTGGTATAAACAAAATATCGACAGTCACCAGACATGAAGTAATCGCATATCGCCATGTATAGTACTCAGATATGTTATGGCTTGCAGTGATGAGACAATGTGGTTAAACTGCTCATCTGCTCTAGTATATACATATGTGATAGAGACACAATCAATGAAGGGTAATATCGCCAGGTATAGTATTCGTAGTCTTGATACCTTGCTGGATGTTACCAGGGTGTGACACTGTCGTCACTCAGGTTATATGACATCAGAATCATCGCGTACTAGACACCATGATGATGAGTGGTTTAATTGATCTGCCGTGTATAGTTACTCGTAGTTTATACCTTTGGCTGATACCAATGGTTAAACTGCTCACTCAGTATAACAAATATCGACACACCAATGAAGGGTAATATCGCCAGGTAATAGTACTCGTAGTTATACCTTGCTGGATACCAATGGTTAACTGCTCACTCAGTAAAAACAAATATCGACACGCCAATGAAGGTATAACGCCAGGTAATATAACTCGTATTTATACCTTGCTGATACCAATGTTCAACTGCTCACTCAGTATAACAAATACGACACACCAATGAAGGGTAATAGCGCCCAGTTAGTACTCGTAGTTTAGTACCTGCTGATACAATTGGTTAACTGCACACTTCATATAACAAATATCGACCACACCAATGAAGGGTTATACGGCCAGGTAATAGTACTCGTAGTTATACCTTGCCTGATACCAATGTAACTGCTCATCTCAAGTATAACAATATCGACACCACCAATGAAGGTAATATCGCCAGGTATAGTGATCGTAGTTTAGTTATTGCCTTGTGATACCATGGTTAACTGTACCAGTATAACAAAATATCGACACAGCCACATGAAGGTAACTATCGCCAGGTAATAGTACTGCGTAGTCTATACCTTGCTTGATACCAATGGTCAAATGCTCACCTCAGTATAAACAAATATGCGACACGGCCAATGAAGAGGTAATATCGCCAGGTATAAGTAACTCGTAGTTATACCTTGCTGGATACCAATGGTTAACTGCCTCACTCAGGTTATAACAAATATCGACACATCATGAAGGTAACTTATCGCCAAGGTATAGTACTCGTCGTTTAGTTATACCTTGCTGATACAATGGTTTAAACTGCTCACTTCAGTAGAACAAATATCGACACGCAATGAAGGTGTAATATCGCCAAGGATTGAAGTTACTCGTAGTTATTCCTTAGCTGATACCAATGGTTTAATGCTCACTCAGCTATGAACGCAAAATATCGACACGCCAATGAAGGTAATATCGCCAGGTATGATAACTCGTAGTTAGAGACCTTGCTGATAATACAATGGTTAAACTGCTTCACTCGAGTTAAACAAAATATCGCACATCCGATTGAAAGAGTCATAATCGCCAGGTATAGTACTGCGTAGTTATGCCTTGCTGATACCAAAATGGTTAACTGCTCACTCTCAGTATAAACTGAAATATCGACACGCCAATTGAAGGTAATATCGCCAGGATATCAGTACTCGTTAGTTATACCTTCGCTGAGAGTACTCACTGGGCTTGAACTGCTCACTTCAGTATAACAAAATATCGACCACGCCAATGAAGGTAAATATCGCCAGGTATTAGTACTCGCTCTAGCTTGTTTTATACCTTGCTGATACAATGGTTAAACTGCTCACATCAGTTATAACAAATATCGACAACGCCGGGCCATTGAACGGTAATATCGCCAGGTATACATCTATGATAATAATATTTCTTTATTGCGTGAAAACAATTTAAAATATCTGCATGGACACCATGACCTCTGTCAACAAAACTATAATAAAGTAAATAAAGTATCGAAATCAGGACATATAATGATGTTGCGTCAAGGTAAAGTACTTACAAAGAATTATATGATTACATTTTGACAGTGTGTATCAAGAATTACCACGGGGCTATGCTTCGTGGTTATTGTGTAAGTTTCAGAAATATGATTTTCATCCCCAGCGGCCCCATCATGAACCTCATCAGTGTGAGTAGTAAATGTGCCTTTGTACATTACAGAAAATGTTTTAGTCGAGTTTGAGTGCTCTCTTGCGTTTTGTTTTTCATTGATGTTGTTTGATTGCCAATCAGGGAGCCTATTGAATTAGTCTGACTCCAACTTCAGATGGTAAGTGTTCGAAAGCGATGCCGTTCTGTGCTGTTCGACCTCCGAAAGTTATTCCATGCTCTCTAACGTCCCATATTGGTGTGGATACGATCCCTGCCCCGTACCAACGTCGCATTAAGTCGGCAGTATACAATAGGACCACTCTCGAGAATAGTTAGAGACAGAGGGAAGGTGTCAGTCAATCCAAGCTCCCTAAAGGCATTAGATATGTGCCCCGACTCTCTGGTGGTCTTAATTTTTTGTAGATAAGATAAAAGAATACTTACGAGCTTTCTTTTGTGAGTGTGTCTGAAAAACTCTGTTCCAAAATCTGTACTTGAGAACAGCCTTCCTCCACAATCTCAAGCTCATATGTCTGAATAGTAGTGGAATGTATCAGACTCGAAATTGAGGCCATTTTGTTAAGGATAGCATCTGCACCGAACACAAATTTTGGCCAAAAGATTGCGCAGTGAACATAAAGGTTCCTGTGAACGCAATCTTAGAGCTGCAAACTCGTGGTTTAGTTCATATTGTGATCGTACCCCATGTCAGCCCGCCCCCCCGATTCAAGGTACATTCCAAGGAACTTAATGGAGTCTGTTTCTTCTTCCAGAAAGGAAATTCGTCCACCATCACCGGCGGGCTCGGAGCTCTTGTCCTTGTTGCCTAGAAGGCAACTAAAAATGTTATGACGGTTTGATATATTGGCCAACAGTGCTTTAGTTTTCAGAATGTGGATTCTGGAGAAATATTCGATGCATGAATTCCAATTTCAATGAATGACTCCATTTCAAGTTCCGTGTTTATTGATTTTGAATCTGATGCAGAGACTCGTATCGTTCAGGCATATTGAAATTAATTTTCCATTCTGGATTTGTAGAATTCCACAATCTGTTTGACGATCGTAAATTTAGGAAAAAGGGCTGTCTTGGTCCTAATATTGATATCCCTGTGGGAACATCCCAGATATGGGCATTTTGACTTTGTCTGAACAAGACACTCCGCAATCTGCACGCCACTCGCCTTCTCTATCCTTTTAAAATGAGTGAGCGAGACTCCAATCGTGCGGCGCAGGTCCCCCGAATACCACTCGTTGACCCACAACTGGTGTTGCAACAGTGTTTGCCACTGAATGCCACACAGTCCAAAAGCTTGTTAGAGAGGTCGGAGAAGATATGCTTAGCACGTTGCTCTCGCCTCTCTTAGGCCCTCGACACAACATTGTAAATCTAGATTCTGTTTACAGAGCGTCGATTTGTTCGACTTGTGTTTTGTCCTGAATACCACCCAAATCACTTGGTTCGTGTGGACATAGAATCTCGTAACGATCAAAGAAATTTTTCAAGATTTTTTGAGAAAAGCTTTTCTCGAAAATTTTTGCTGAAAACTGGGAGTATAGAAATTGGACGAATAGTATGCTTGGAATGCAAGCATCGTCCTTTTTGAAAATTGGTTATAACTTTAGCAATGTCTTCAATGCCGACGGGGAATACGCCTTGATGAGCAAATGAACAGATTGATCAGTCGGTGTGATTGGAGTCAAGAGGTATTTGAAGCACCCCCTGAGCAAAACCACAGCCAGACATGCCATTGGTTGTCCACTGGTATTTTTTCGGTCTCAAAATCCCGCAACGATACGGGCCACCTCACCTCACACACAGGAATAAGAAAACCCTAGACGAGATCGGTCCTCGTCAATGGATCATCGCGGAGGGCTATCCGAGAAAATGAGTCGTCTGGTTCAGGCCACAGTTGAAAAAAAATTTATTAAATTCGACTTGCCACTTCAAACGGCAATCATCCAATGTATTTTTATTTGTTTGTTTTAAGTGTCCGGAGGTTGAAAAATTGGAAAAAGTTTTGTTAGTTTGTGTGCGTGTTTCCTTATAATGTTCTCCAAGCGCTTTTTTTGAACAAATTGTCTGATTGTCTCAGTTTTGGTAGATCGACATCTCGTGCCTTTTGGGGCCATCCTTATTTTTTGTCTTTTCGAATAATTGTTTGCTGAAGTGATTGTGTCTCGAAAAAAAAGTTTTGAATTGATTCGGTTTTCGAGTCCCTACATATATCGAATGATAAAACGTTAAGCCTTTTCTCTGATTTGAGAATATCCTGAGTAATCCCAGGTTCTCTTCTCCTTTGAAAACGTTCTTTGGTGTAATTTTTTTTGCAATGGACAAGTGACATTTTAAATGAAAAATTACTCGCACTTTAAAGAAAATGCATTGTATCAGGCTTCTGTCCACTTGATCGAATGAATCCAGGAATGACCACGACTCCTTTTCCTGAGACAATTGTGAAAAGACAACAGTTTGCCAGACTTTACATCTCGTTTTATTTTCACGGATCCAAGGGAGTTTATAAAGATTTTTTGGGTTTTGGAGTGGGGGGTAGAATTAATGGCTTCCTGGGCGAAAGGGTGATCCGAGATGGTTCCGCGTTGAAAGAGACCGAAAACGTCTGGGATGTTTGTGGATGACGTGTGTCGAAATGGCCGTACTCGACGCGGCGCAGAGGGGGAATCCTGTGATTGGTTGAGTTCACGGGACCATGTTAAACCCGAAAGAAGATAAGATTATCGCGAAGGCCCGCTGGGCCAGGGGGTTAGCGTGGTCCGAGAACGTCGTTGTTGAACGTCACCAATGATGATGAACTTCAATAATTGTTGAATGAAAATAAATTTAAGAAGTGTTTCAAAGTTTTCAAAAAATGTGGTGCTGCACCCATTTGGAGATCTATATAAGCCAATTACTGTGATTTTTTCCCAATAGGATTTTTGATCAAAATTTTACCCCAGCCACTTCAAAGTTTTAGGATCACATACTATAATCCGTTTAAATGGCTAGCGTAGAGATTTGGAGTCAGTTTATATCTCTTTATTTGACAACAGATTGCCACGCCACCCCTTTGTAGTTAGTATCGGTTATAAAAACGATAGCCTTAGTAATTATTGATTCTGAACAGTTGCTCAACAGTATCAGCCGTGAAGGGCCGGTCAGAATCACAACAAAATACGTTGAGGGGGAGCAAGCTCTTATGCCCAATGAGCATTCAGCTGTCGACTTCTATTTTGTGGCAGGACTGTTGCATTCTGGTGCCAATCTCTACAGAAAAAAATGCTTGAATTGAATTTTGAATTTTTTGAAATTTGATTTTTTGAGGTTTTCTGAGAGATGAAGACTGTTTGGTTGGGTAATTCCTCTGATTTCTGGAGATTTTTTAATGTCAGATTCAGCACTAGAACTGAAAGGCAGGACAGTTTTTTGTGCCGATTCATATAGTACTCGTAAGTAGTATACCTTGCTGATACCACCAATGGTTTTAACTGCTCACTCAGTTATAACAAATATAGGACACATCAATGAAGGTTCATATCTCCAGGTATGTGTACTCGTAGTTATGCCCCTTTTGCTGATACCCCAATGGTTAACTGCTTCACTCAGTATAACAAATATCGACACACTCATGCTGAAGGATAATATCACGCCAAAAGGAGTATAGTACTCGTAGTTATGCCTGAGTGTGGTGAGATACCAATGGTTAAGGCTCTGACTCAGTATAACAAGAAATAATCGCTGACACACCAAATGAAGGATAATATCGCCAGGTATAGATGCTCGTAGTTATGCTCTTGCTTGATACCAATGGTTAAACTGCTCGTATCAGTATAACATATATTGATTCTACGTACACCCAATTGAAGGGTAATATCGCCAGGTTTAGTACTCGTAGTTATGCTTGACTGATTACCAATGAGATTAACTGCTCACTCAGTATAACAAATATCGACACACCAATGAAGGTAATTATCGCCAGGTATAGTACTCGTAGTTCCTGCCTTGCTGATACCAATAAAACGGTTAAACTGCTCACTAGTATAACAAATTCGACACACCCAATGAAATATGAGTATATCGTCGTCAGGTATAGTACTCCGTAGTTTGCCTTGCTGATACCAATTGGGGTTTAACTGCTCACTCAGTATAACAAATATCGACACCACCAATGAAGGTAATATCGCCGGTATAGTACTCGTAGTTATGCCTTGCTGATACCAATGGTTAACTGCTCCCTCAGTATATTACAAGAAACAACGTTCTTTATCTGACTCAGCAGATGTTCGAGGAGGAACAAGTTATTGCATATTTACATCTCTTATATCGACTTTTTCCCTTCGTCTGCAGTGTTTTTAGAAAGTTGATCTTATTTTGTGTATTATGTTTGCCCCAAAATATCGACAACTGCAAATGAGGGCCAAATCGTAGGTACTGTGTCAAGCCTTGTATGGGTAGTTAGACCTGGCCGAGACCAATGTTTTAAATGCTCACTTAGTGAACAAG
>NW_025786700.1:0-14105 GCF_021130785.1 Homalodisca vitripennis
GTTCACTTGGTAATCATGCCAAATTCTATCTGACCATTTTCAGGTACATATAAATTATAGGTAATAAAATATGTAAATTACATAAATGTAGTATTGAGTGGGCTTTTATACACGTCAGTTGGTTCATGTGTTATTGCATTTAAAACATGTAAAGGTTTTTAAAACATTCCCAATTCCCTCATTGATATTTTTAAAATTAGATATTCTAACGTTACTAAAGGAGTAGCACCACAAAGATAGATTTTAAATAGGAAATACGGCTATGATGGCAATTACCTGAGTTTTGTATCAGATTTAAATAGACAATATTTTGGTAGTTATAAATGGGTAAAAAACTAAATATATAAACAACCAAATAACGTCCAACAGTTTTCGTCGGATGAACGTTAAAACAAAGGACTGTTCGTATGATACCGTTCGACATCGAATATGACCATATAGAAACCTTGAAACCTTTGCCTCTACCTTTCTTTTCCATACAAGCCACATCGAGTTAGACGATGGTACATGTACCAAGGGCACAATGGTCATATACTGAGCATTAGCCAAGATTTTTTACATTATGCTTTATGGCGTGTAACTGTGAATGGTGACCAGAGAATGCCGGACAGAATAAATATAAATATGTAAGCAAGAGAGAAATACAATCATATGGAACACATTTATTATTATGTGACTGCATAGTATCAACCAATGTTCCTGAAGATTATGAGCAGTAATACTTAGAGAAAGCCTGTAAGGCTTATGTACCACGTGGTTTTGGAATACTCGTTACCTTTGTATTAGTAGAGTTAGGTAGATTATTAACCAAAATTTACACTAGAAAAAAATTACCCCTACAACTAACACTACTTTTTAAATAAAATAATTGAATTTTTACCATTACTGAGAAATCATTATGGATCATAAAAATACATATGGAAAAAACAAATTAAACAAGAAGTTATAAGTGAAGGTTAAACAATTAACCGATGTTACAATTGAACTAAAGCACCTATTTACAGTAAAAAGGTGATTACATCAAACAGTGTTAATAAATGTTTTTGGTTAAATTGCCATAGGCGACAATTACATTGAATACATTAAGAACCAATATCCTTATTGAAGGAAATATTGCAGATATGATTATTTTCTCTATGTTTCTGATTATTTTTAACCAATAAATTAGGGAATTCCCATTTCCAACTCATTATATAATTATGTCTAGATATTTCACGTCCTCTATGTTGCATATTATAATGAGGGTAGTAACAGTTATCACCTATCCGTTGTAGACTACATTCAATCTATCTAACCACAATTATGGCAGTATTTTATAAATTGTATTATCAAATTTATTGTGTTTCATTTTCTCTGATTATTAAACATTTACGAACTAGTGATTTGCCATGTTATGCGGAAACTCTCATGTAAATTAAATTTACTATAGGATAAAAATAAACTATATTTGTATAGGAAAGGGTATATGTAGAAAGTTTTTGCGTGTTAAATAGTTATATATTCACGTTAAGCACGTCCATGTTAATATGCAAGTTATGCAGTTTAAGTTCTTGTTACCCTGGTCTATCAAGAGGGAGGAGGAAAATTCGGTATGATTCATCAATTAAACAGAACCATATTTGTAACAGAGTGGTAGACATATTTTCTTTAGACACTGATGTTAAAAAACGAGATGGAGAAACCGAAGGACGTTCGTTTCACGTCACGTGTGCAATGCCACGCTTATTCGATCGAATTCGGTAGCTAACTAGTGGCGAGGGACTACGCCGCGGCTATTTGGATTTATTTATGGGGGCGTTTCTCCGTTTCAGTGGCTATTGAGGACTTGCTAATGAGAGGGTTACGCAATCTCTCCTTGATGGAGTGACTTACTTCTTGGTGTACGGGTTTTTGGAAGGGGGAAAAACTTATGTCCACGCATATTAGTCTTTATGTTTTCCACATGCTTTAAAAGTAAAATGAAGCCAGTTTTTAACGAAACGTTTAAACAAACCGTTAATAATTAATATGGTTGCTTTCTAATCTGAAAAAGGTTTTACTTTTATAAAAATCTGAGTTAGGAGAAATATCCAATAAGAGAAACTATGGAACCTACCAAACAGCATATATCATATATATATGATTAAGGAACAATAACAAAACAGTCTTCTCTGAAATTTATTAGTGTTTATACGAAGATAATTTGTTGTTATATCTCTTTACTATTTTACTTATGTTATTTATTGACGTACACATATTTGTCAGAAACTAATTCGCAATCGCATGGGGTTCATATCTGCAGTTCACAGACTTGCACCAAGGTATCCTCCAAAACTCATTGTAAAAACTTTTTTATACTCATAGTTAAACCGCTGCTTTTTAAAAGTATTAGTGATTTCCGAAATAAAAATGGTATTAATAGTGTCCCAAAAATATACTTTGATAATTTTACAGAAAATTTATTGTTATTCAGAGTAAATTTCAATGAGAGCAATGTGATACTCAATACGTTTAGATCCAAAGTGGATGGGATGTTCTAGATGGAAGATTCAATTCATTCAATCAATCAAATCAATTTTTTATTTATTGCAATAGACATGTATAACATGTATAGCAAACGTTCCACTATAATAACTAAAATTTTGTCCCACTCTCCCCCAACAATCAAGGATCACACTCATCACATACAAATCCGGCATTCACCTACATCGCGACAATCCCATTCGCCAATTTCCCCAACCTCCTCAGCCAAAGTCAATCTCCCTGTTTGGGTGAGTCTCCCAGTTAAATGCCCACAAAACTCGGGGGCCCACATTGTAAAATGCTTGTGACAACTAAAAAGGCTTTTCAACCGAGTTTTTGACCGCCTGGGGCGAGATGGTGCCATTTTTGATCCCATTGGGCAGCTTGTTTGATGAAATTGACTACACCTGCTTGTGAGGGCAGGGGTGTTTCATAAAACCCCCGTTCTTGTTTTGTTCCCAGTTTCGGCTTAGGCTTTTCCCTGCCTCCTGGTCTCATACGAAGATGAATGTCTCAAGGCCAGTTGTTTAAGGCACATCTTTTAGACATACAAATAACAGCGTTTTCACAGTTTCGTCGCAAATGTAGAGGACTAGGCAGAGTCAATAGCTGCACAAATTTTGAATGTTTTCTCGGCAGGAAAAAAGGAAAAAAAGAACAGGAACAAAAAAGGACAAACACCGAATGAAAAAACAGAAAACGAAACTGGAAGGTAAGCAGAGCGAGTAAGAGGCGATCGAGTAGAGGGGAAGGAAAGGGGATCGTAGGGGGCAGGAACGGAGACGAGGGCGGGGGAGTGTAGACGGAATCACGTCTCGGAAAAATTCAAAATGAGGCGATTATCCGCGAACCGCCCTTGTTTTTTGCGAGTTGTTGAAACAACTCTCAATCAACTGGTTGTTTTGCACTGGCACCACAATACTACTCCGTAGGTAAGGTGGGGGTATATCAACCATAATTATGCCGTCCTTCAGGGACCTGAGTAGGGCATTATTTGGCTAAAGACCTCAAGACATAAATGCCCTGAGGACAATTTTTTTGCAAAACATGGTCGATAGTGAACATTCCATGTCAACCACCGATTCGAGGTTATATTCCAAGGTATTGATGATACTCGTAAACACTATCTTCCAGAAATGGAATCTGACCAACATGATGGCAGGAGGGTCACACTCTGAGTCTACAGATCGAAGAGAAAAGTTCATGGCGTTGGATTTTTGTGTTGTTTGTTATGAGATTGAGGCTGTTGAAGTACTGAACACAGTTGTTGATATCAACAAAAGATCGTTCTTCCAACAAAGATTTTGTCTTTTTCACTGAAACAGAGAGTCGTGTCATCAGCATACTGCACAATTTTTTCCATTTAGTAGTGATGACCCAATGTCATTGACATAAATGAGAAACAAAATTGGGCTGAGGATTGATCCCTGAGGGACTCCATAGTTCAGTTGAATTGGTTGGGAGAGTTGGTCTGAAAATTTTGGACAACTTGATTTCTGTTGCTCAGAAATGATCTGAGCCACTAAGAATGGCACGCCTCGGATTGCGCGTTTAGAATTCCATGTCTCTCGAGCAAGCGTTTTTGTGGTTCATACACGAGGTCCGAATGCCTCCGTAGTACAAGTCAGTAGGAACCGATCATCCTAGTGGTGGATCACTACTCATTTTGGGCAAATCCCTCTCTACAACCAAAATCGACCATACTGTAGCGTAGCTCCGACGTCGCACTGTCAATTTACCCTTTCTGAAGCCCGGATTAGGTTCTTTGCTGGAAAGTAGGTGTGGCATATTCAAATACTGTAGCATTCTTTGACAAACAAATTTTTTTTTCAAAAATTTTTGCTAATTAACTTACTGCGCAAAATTGAGACAGGCCGGTAATTGTATTGTGGTAACTGGGGGTCGTCCTTTTTGAAAAATTGGATTTTACTATTCGCGATGTTTTATAAGGTGAGTGAGGGAAATAAACTCCTTGGTTCAAAAGACAAGTTAATTAAGGAAGGGGTTATGTTAATGGTCTCTCAAAATGTGCCTTAGAGCATATTTTAGAGGAAGACGACCAATTGATAATTCAAATTGGAAATCATTTGAACTTTTGGCCTTGGGAGCTGCTGAATTAATTCGTTTCGAGCAGCTCTTCTTCAACGACAGGCGGCCTTAAATAAACCCATTGAGGATACAGGACTCTGCCCCTCCCGCATGAGGGTTTCACTCGGGGCTGGTAATGGTCTTGGATTCAGCTCACAAATGCAACAGGACAGCTGAAAAATCTGTTAAAACTCATTAGCCACTCACTCCTTTGCATCATCATCCACAAAAGCTTATCCCCTATTTTTTAATTTTAATTTTGTTTATGAGGGTTTTTTCTTTATTGTTTAATGGATGCCCAAAACATGTTTTAGAAAACATTTTTTGATGATGTTAAATGGATTTAGAGAACATCATAGGTTTCTCGCTTGCAAAGGATTCAACTCTTTCTTGTATGGTTTTCTTATATTTTTTTAAAAAAAACACTTAAATTTCTTCGTTCGTTAGAATTTTTTACTTGATTTCCGAAAAAAATCTAAGGCTTTTCTCTTGGAACCAATATGGCCTCTAGTAGGATATCCATTTTGGGATTTTTTGGTCCTTGAGTGGGGGAACAAAACTCCTTAATGTTTTTGTAGGACAGCAAACACTTCAGATGGGAAGAGAAGGACCTACGTTAACAAATGTTTTAAACTGCTGTTTCTACAGGGATTGCGTTGAATTTAGAAAAATTCCACTTTTCTTTTGAGAGGGTTGCATTGAGAAAGAACGATATTTTCAGGCCGTATGTCTCTTACTGTTTTTGATAATTTTTGGGCTCCCTTTCGAATCTCCTTTCCAACCAAATTATAGCCTCTTGGCCGTTAGTGGTCCGAGATTGCTGTGTTAAACCACGGAAACTACGGACGGCCTCGGAAGATTTGGTGATGACGTTTATCTATGGTCTGTCTGAGTTGTTGCCAGTTACTCTACGTTGGAGTCCTGATCAACAACCTCTAAGCCGAAAGGACCTCAACAAATTTTTCCAAATTTTTTTGTGGGTTGGATGATTGGTTGTGTATCCATTGCGTTAATGGTTGAAGTCGCCCACCAGGACGAAATTCCTTGAGTTTTGTGCGTCAGGTCCTGTGAGCAGCAGACTCTAATTTTGAAAAAAAAGGACTTCTTTGTTTCCACTCGGGATGACCTATGTTATATTCCCAATGATGAAAAAATTTGTAGTTGTTGTGATTGAATTTTTGACACCGACGACTGCTTCGGGAAATCATCGGGTCAAACTGTTTCCCTTGAAATTGAAAAATGTAGGAAAAATGAAAAGTGGTTTCTTCATGAAAATAGTCAACGCCTCCTCCATATGGAGTGGTTTGTCGACAGTTTATAACATTTGCCAATTTGTAATTTGCGAATTTTGCAGATGTGGAAGTTTTTGTTTGTTAAAGCCGTTTTCTCGGATATAACCAAAAACATCTGTTGTTGTGGACTTCACACATCAATTTGAATTTCATGAAGTTTTGTTGGTTGCATGATGATTTGGCAATATTTGGTGAAGCAATCGTATTTTTTGAACCAAACAATCAGTTCACCCCATCCAGACTGCTGCAGGTGGGGGCCCACCTAAAAAGTATTACCATCAGGCGACGCCTCTCCGTCCATTGGGAATCCACCGAACCAAGCCCTCCGCGTATGTGACCAACGCTGAAGGCAGCCCGCCCCGTCCGTAGACTCCCCTCCCCCGACAACCCGCCAGGTGCAGAGGGCGCCGGCTGAAGTACGTGGCCATCCGCAGTGCAGAAGTCCCAGGAGAAGCCCTCCTATGGGTCCACACCGGCCGGGCAAAACCCCGGGCGTTCCAACGACGGCTAGGGTCCCGGTGCCCCTCCGGTGTTCGACGGGGGCAATGTGGGCCGCGGGCAGTGAAGGCTTCGAAGTCCTATGGAGTGACAGGTGCTTCCGGCCATGAGGCCTGCCAGCTAGTCGCTTTCCCACTCTCGCACGAAGATTGGTTGGCCGTGCGGCGTGATGACAGAAACTCGCCGACCCGATGTGCGGCTGATATCGACCATCTTTACCACTACCTCCCTTCCCTCTCGGACACAGGAGGGGGCTCGCTGATGTAGGCGTTTGGCGAGGTCTGATGGTTCTTTTGTAATGGGGCTTTGTCAGGGGGCCAGGTCGGTACCTTGGAAACAAGGGTGTAATTAGTACACCTTGGACGTCATCCTACAGTTCTTCAAGGTTGCCGAAGATTAATTATTCTGCCTCCCAGTTTTAGTTAGTTTGAAAATGGGCAATAGATCGCATGTTTAATATATACTTTACAATCCTCTACCAAAGTATTAGGAATGGTGTTCCCTACATCAATCATGGATTTGGACATAAAGAGAAAGGTATTGAGAAAACTTTTCCAATATATTTTTTTATTTAACAACATTACAACTAAATACAACTTTTTTTTCCATCCTCAGGATCCATTTCTGTGGGTACTGTCCCTTTCTAGTGGAACAACCCATTCGTTATTCCTCCCTTCATTTATATAAAATATTACTTCCATAAAACCGCCCATGTAACATCGGGTAACTGAAGGTGGTCAAATAAGTCCTGCTGACGGAATAATTAGCTTGGTATTCATAATCATCAGATTTTTCTTTTCTACATAATTTCCTTTAAATGTGGTACATTAATGCATGAATTACAGAATGAGCCTTTATGATCACAATTTGCTTGTTAACATTGTTGTTCTGTAAATTTTAAGAGTTGAGCTCAGTAATTTGGATTCTGTACGCACTTTGCTAAAACCATTGAGAATTCAATATACAGTTTTCTCCATCACTAATTACAAATCATTGGTGGTAGTAAATAAACTTTTTTTAATCTCTTAATAATATATATTATAAAATAAGTGGTAGTTGACAAAGTATTTGCTAAGTACTCTTTTGTTTTTAGTTACCATTCATAGATCTGAGATAGGTGGACAAATCCTGAATTTCCTAATATCCCCATAGCAAGATTACGATTGTTTTCAGGCATTAAAATCCGAAAGTTAAACCTTAAAACTATATATATCTATTGAGATCTTATAGGTCAGAGGAAGACCTCCCACAAAACGAACAACTAAACGTAAGTGGCGTGTGATGTGTATTGAAACTATTTACATTTATACCCTTCCGACTTATGTCTGTACAATTTCTCAGTAGCTTGTTATCATTCCTCATATGTGGTAATGTTTCTAAACGTGTAGACAATACAATAAACGTTCAACTTACAATTACGTCATTGTAATTACTGGAGCAAATCATTTATATTATTTTAGGTCCTTTCAACAATATTCAAACTTTCAATTTTGCATTAAGAACAAAATAAAATACCCTCAATTAGATTCTAAAGTCATTAAACTCTGTATCATTGAACACACAAAAATTGCATTTTATATAGAAATAATGCCTAACATGGGAACTCTTGGGACGTGTTTTGTAGTAAATGAAACTGGTTTAAAATTCAATCTTCGTATAAAATCAATTATTTGGATGAAAATTTAAAAAGAAAAAGTCACAATTATTAAAAACACTATTTACGTAAAATAATAAGAATAAATTCAACCGCCGCAATTATAAAGCAAATTTTATTGAAACAAACACCGAACTGATTGATTCTATTGTGGGCCACAACTGAAAGAAAACAGTACAGATACATTGTAATCAGTAGCAATACTTTGCAATCTGGCACTTTAATCCAGGCAACCAGTTGTTTTTAACATTACTACTCTGTCTTTGTTTATTACTATTCTTTTGTTTATATATAGTTGGTTTTATGTATAGTATATATATAAATAAATATATATAATATATATATATATTTATATTTATATATATATCATATATATAGAAAACTAACTAATACCTTTTCCAAATACACTAAAGACCAAAAAAATATAGGCTGATATATTTATCAATTGAATATTTTTCTGGTTGGTCTGCGGCAGAGACGCAATAGTGCGGAGTAGTAATCGTGAAATAAGTCACGAACATTCAGTTATAGAGATGTTCTATAACTGTCCCATCTATATTACTTGTAGTTAAACACCATCCACTACGGCTAAAAAAACACAAGTTATAAAAATAATATAAAAATATTAATAATTTTAATAATGATTGTAAATAAAATGTTATTTAACAATCTATGTTTATTGAAATCCTTAAAAAACTTGAAAGAAGAATTGCAGAGAGTCTGCTCGTGGGCACAGGAATACACAACCTTTTCTACCTTATATCCCCGTTGTTACTACATTACCCTTGAGACTAAACTACACTTACTACAAACTAATGAGTTTAATTAAGGGGAAAGTAATATAGCTCAATGATAATTTTATAATGTCAGGAATAATACAATTGTTAATAGAAACTAAAATAGTAAAAAAATGTTAAAATGTAAAAATAGGTTTGGATTAAAATATTAAAGTTTGCTCAATAAACTTTGATTGTTTTAGGTTACGCACAAAATATAACTCCATGAACTGTATATTTAAAACAGACACGGAGAAGTGAACTGCTTCGGTCTATTATCTGTGGAGTGAGAGGTCCCAGGTAGCAAATGTGTGATCAGTAACGATCGAGTTTACGTTGTGTACCCCTAGCGTCCCAAACACCTCAAACAACTAATCTGAAATATGCTAAGGACTGGAGCGGAGAACTTCCGTATGGGTGACTGATGTCCTGTTTACTCCAATTACAATCTAAGGTATTAAACACACGGCGCGAGTTGTAACAGTTTATTTCTAGAATTTAGAAAAGAATATATAGAAAAATGCAAGCCTCGTAAACCCTCAAATTATCAACAAAAATATTTTCTTCCAAAAGAATGTTCTCCTCAAAAAAACACCAAGGGACTATCCACGACACATATACATAAAACAAATAAAAAATAGAACTCGGGAGATTGATCAGGTTCAGGATGAACCTTATCCAACAATATATAAATATTTTTTATCTACAAACACTAGGACATGTAAATAAACACCTTAAATCAGCGCTTATATATAAATAGACTAACTATAGACAGAATGGCTTCACACCTGTGGACTTCCAGCCTCTTTATCTAGTTTTCCAACCAATATAAATATTCTTAATACCCTCTCACTCAAAACACTGGACAATGTACAATAAACACTTATATCAGTCGTAATACTAAACTATTAGACAATGATGCATTATCAACCTGTGACTTCCAGCCTCTTTATACTAGTTATACTAAACAATTTATATACTATATATATATTCTATTACTACTAACAACAACACTAGGACATGTAAATTAAACAAAACCCTCAGCGCTTAATCAGCCGTATACTAACTTATAGGAACACCTCATATGCTTCAAACTGGTGACTTTCCAGTCTCTTAGTATGTAGTTATCCAACAATATAAAATAATTATTTATCTACTAAACAACTGAGGACCATGTAAATAACACCACTTAATCAGGCGTATACATAAACTATAGACAGATGCTTCAAACTGGTGGACTTCCAGTACTCTTTTATCTAGTTATCCAAACAATATAAATATTTTTTATCTACAAACACTAGACATGTAAAATAAACAATTAATCAGCGTTTTATACTAACTATTAGACAGATGCTTCAACCTGTGACTTTTCAAGCCTCTTTATCTAGTTATCTAAACAATATGATATATTCTTTATTCTACAAAACACGTAGACATGTAAATCAAGACACTCAAATCAGCGGGTATGCTAAAACTATAGTAGCATATGCTTCAACTGGTGACTTTCTAGTCTCTTTATCTAGATATCCAACCAACATATAATATTATTTATCCCTATAAACACTGGGACATGTTAAATAAACACTTAATCAGCGTATCCTAATTTTAGACAGATGCTTCAACCAAAATGGGAACTTTCAGTCTCTTTAAGTTCTATTTATTTAACACCAGTATAAATATTGCTTTTACTCTAACAAACAACTAAGACCATGTTAAATAAACACTTTAAATACAGCGTATACTAACTAAAAGACAGATGCTTCAACTCGGTTGACTTTCACAAGTCTCGTTTATTTAGTTAATCTCAAACAATATAAAATATTCTTTATATCTACAAACACCAAACATGTAAATAAACAAGTAATCTGCAAACACAAGTATACTAACTATAAACAGATGCTTCAATTCTGGGCACATGGTTGACTTTCCAGATCTCTCTTTATTCTAGTTTATACAATAATATAAATATTTCTTTTTATTCTACAAACACTCAGACATGTATATAAACAAACTTAATCAGCGGGTATGTTATACTTATACAACTATTACACAGGATGCTTCAAACTGGTGACATTCCAGGTCTCTTTTAAAATTCTAGTATATAACAATAATATACAATATTTCTTTATTCTACAAAACACTGGGACATGTAAATTAAAAACACTTAATCAGCGTTAATACTAATACATATACGACCATTATGCTTCAACTGCATGACTTCCAGTCTCTTGTATCTAGTTATCCCAAAAACAATATAAATATTCTTTATCATAACAAAAACCACTAGACATGTAAATAAACACTTAAATTCAGGTCGAATACATAAACTATAGACAGATGGCTTACAAACTGGTGACTATCCCAAGTTCTACTATTAATCTTAGTTCATACAATACAATATCAAATATTTCCTTTATCTACAAACAAACTGGGACATGTAAATAAATACACTTAATCAGCGTTATACTTAACTATAGACATTATGCTTTCAACTGGATGACTTCCAGTCTCTTTATCTAGTTTATCCAACAATATAAATATTCTTTATACTTAACAAACACATGGGACATGTGAATAAAAAACACTTAAATACATTCAGCCGTTACCTTTTATACTAACTATAGACATATGCTTCAACTGATGACTTTTTCCAGTCTCTCCCCTTATCTAGTTAACCAACAACTATAAATAATTATTTTATCTACAAACACTAGGACATGGTAAAATAAAAACCACTTAATCAGCGATGCTATTAACTAACTATATACAGATGGCCTTCAACTGGCGTGACTTCCAGGGTCTTTTTATTCAAGTTATCCAAAATTAAATATAAATATTAATTAATTCTACCAAAACACTAGGACATGTAAATAACACACTTAATCAGGGCGTATACTAACTATAGACAGCATGCATTACCCCCACATGGGCGACTTTTTAGGTACTTCTCATTTATCCTCAGTTATCCAACAATATAAAAATAATTATTTATCTACACAAACACTGGACATGTAAAATAAACACTTAAATCAAGCAGCGTTGAACCTAACATAGTTAGAAATTATGCTTTAACTGATGACTTTACCGTCTCTTTATTAGTTATCCAACATATATTATGCTGCAGATTCTTTTATTCTACAAAAAACACTGGAATATAATAAAACTTAATCATGCCGGAATACTAAATTAAATCATATGCTTCAACTGATGTCCTTCCAGTCCTCTGTATTCAAGCTGAACAATTTTAAAATCAGGGTTATTTAAAGTAACAAACAACTAGAATGTAGAATAAATACTTAATCCAGCGTATAATAAAACATACGGAATGCTTCAACTGGTGGACTTTTATCTATTTCCAGAATCTAACGTTATCCAAAAAGAATTTTATTTTAGTTAAATCAATATTTACCATACGCTAATTTCTTTTATGCCATACCACCCACAGGTTTATCGCAATATGTTTTAGGCATCATTAATATATTTTATTACCTATTTATTGACATTTTTTGTTTGTAAATACTAGTTTTGAAATAATACTAGTTCTAAATAAACGCCCACCAAATTTTAAAGCATGGCCTCAATACATCTACCGCTGACATCCCCATATATCCGGTCCTTTTTATACATATTTCATGAAATAAACATCAATAAATGAGACACTCCTTTATCAAACACCTTGCAAAAGTTATTGAGCAGCAGGTCTCATTGGAATCAACATTTAGATACAAATTATGTTTTTTTTTTTTGAGGTAACCAACTACACCAATTCCCTTATCGAATCAGGTATAATACCTAATTTTTTAATTCAGGCTATTTCTTAAGTTTGTTACTTGTCTAGGAGTGCCACCAAGTTGCACTGTATCAGGATGTAACCTAGGTTTTTCTAAAGAAATACAGAATTCGGTTGATCGTAACACGAAATAGAATTGGTGGATGTTACCTATGGTTTGATATAGATCGAAAATGGTAATAACTTATGAAATGATATTCTTGTATAGAAATATTCGTTGATCTACAAATACACTAGACCAAGTAAAAAGTAAACACTTAATCATCGCGTATACTAAACCTATAAGACAGATGGCTTCAACTGGCGACTTTTAGGTCTTCATTTATCTAGTAGTGTAGCTATCAATTCTAATATAGAAATATTATTTATCCTTCCACAATATATACCATATTTTCAATTGCAGTTTGAAACTAAACAGTTAAAATTAATGAAACCCCCCCCGGCCGTTTTAACACGATATTATGCTGCAGTTTTGTAGTCCCCAAAAATATTTAACAATTCATTGCAGGAAAAAAATTTAAATCCAGCTACCGAAAAGCTATATCAAGCTGGTAAAGTCTAATAGTGTTATAAAAGTGAAGAGGCGACGCCGGTAGAATATAAAGTTACTTCCTGATAATAAACATGACGGTGTTATATTTTATCTATATTCCAGAATTACATAATAAGAATTTTTTATTTTAGTAGTTTTTAATATCAAATATTTACATATCGCTAATTTCTTTATTGCCATACCCATCAAGTTTGTATCGCAATATGTTTTAGCATCATAATATCATTTATTACCTATTTATTGACATTGTTTGTAAAATTACTAGTTTTGAAAATAAAACTAGTTCTAAATAAAAGCACCTCATTAAAAGTTAGTGGCTTCAATTTTTTGTTATAAACCACCATTCTACCGCTGACATCCCAATATAAATCCGGTTCCTATATATACATATATCATGAATATTAAAAAATTTCTCTAAATGAACTCCTTCACCTTGGCAAAGTTTATTGAGCAGTCTCTTGGAATCACATTTAGATACAAATTATGTTTTTTTTTGAGTAACACTAACACACCATCCCTTATCGGAATCTGGTATAGATACATAATTTTAATTATGGTATTTTCTTATAGTTGTTACTTGTCTAGCGGAAGCCACCGAAGTGTGCACTGTATCAGGATGGTAAACCTAGGTTTTCTAAAGAAATACAGAATTCGGTTGATCGTAACCACGCAAATAGAATTGGTGGGATGTTACAATTGGTTTTGATATAAGATTCGAAAAATGGTAAAAAACATATGAAATGATAATTTGTGTCTTGAGAAAAATTCTTGATCTACAAACACTAGACATGTAAATAAACAACTTAATAGCGTATATACTAACTTATAGGAACAGATGCTTCAACTGGCGAATTTAGTCTCTTTATCTAGGTATCCAACAATATAAATATTATTTAATCTACAATCTATACATATTATCAATTGCGTTGAACTAAACAGTTAAAATTTAAAG
>NW_025786701.1:0-15557 GCF_021130785.1 Homalodisca vitripennis
AATAAGTAAACGATATTACAGACAACTTCCACAGGGATAGAGATATTGTCCGAAACGTTCTCTATTACTACAGCTATACAAGGGAGATTTTAATATTGCGAAAGCGAACTGGGTCGTTGTCAAAGTCAGGCAAACAAACGCGTTCCAAACAGGCAAACAGCCGTGTTATATCTCGTGGATGTATTTACAAGCACATCGTCGTCGTTTGGGACTTGATGCACATATGAAAAGATATTTTCCTAGGCATATATTTTCAATATCGATTATCCTTCTCATATCCAATTTTAACCATAACTCCCTAAAACTAATTAGAGAACGAACTCGCTCGCTTTACAATTCTGGAACTCCCAAACAGCCACGAATCTGTTGGATTGTAAATGTAGAAATTTTCTAAACTTAACTAATTAGTTTTTTACAATCCAGTGAACAAAAGTAGAAAATTGCAAACTTCGTAACCTTAAATTTTTAATGATATTTATGTTCGAAAGTTAGTCGTACTTAAATGTATTGTGCGAGTAATAACTACTTCTTTGACGTTTTCTTCAAGCAAATTATCCCTTCCCTCTCCCTAACTACCTGTATACTTCTCCCTCTTCTATATAATAGCTTAAATCAATCCCCTTCTATTAACTTACAGTATAAATGTATCTTTAATATTCTGTTCGGTCCATCCATGTTATATTTTTTTAATTAAGTGATAAAAGAAATAAACAACTTAACCAAGGAGAGTTTTATATACCGCAAACACAATAGAAAGTGGGATGCAATTGATTTTTTATTTTATGTCAAATCGCAGATTTCTTATATACTTTTAACTTACAGGTTCTGAGTTAATACAACAAATACAATTTGTAAACAAGGTTTTGTAGTGTTTTTTTAAAGGAAGCGATGAGATGAACATCACAATTTTTTTCCGTGGGCCGTAAAAATAACAACCAAATTTTAATCAGCCTGATCTAACCTTCCACAGATCGTGACACACTCCCCACGATAAATCATTGAGTATCATTATTCAAGGTCTTACTAAGCATTAATCTAATCTGCCTGCATAATTTTCAGGTACCGACCATTAGCGGACGAGAATTAACTTCAGTTTCGTAGGCAGGACTAGGCCTCCTCCCACTCGAGCAGGTCCTGTTCCTGTATCATCAACAATTTACACACAAAGCGCATATCCACCGACGAGTAAAAAGGATGTGAACTATTTGAATACAACAAGGATAAATTGTTCAGCGGTTTTATATTTTCTACTTAATATGTAAATCTTATTTCTCAGCTGAATAAATTGTTGTATCGAAATGGTAAAAGTACTCGTCAAAAGTGGGAGTCACGGCGGCCGGACAATGCGCAGCCGGGCCTGCCTCTACACATCGAATTTCCGTATGAATGCGTCTCATCTGTGATTCAAATGTGGCGGCCGGCGTGACGTCACGAGACAGGACAGCACCGGTGTCAGCGTCTGCACACTTCCGGTTATCATTCTCTCAGGGGTACCTGCGTATCTGGTCTAACAAACAACTGAATGCCAAATAGTTCATATGTTCTCTAAATCATCCTTTGTTGGGTATCCTTTTCCAAAAAATCCTAAAAGAAGATAAAAAAGGTATTTAGGTCGTCTTATGCTCTGGTTGTCTGGTTTCGTGATGTGTTAAGAATCTTAACTCACACTTAATCACTTAAATATACACTATATATATATATATATATATATATATATATATATATATATATATATAATATATATATACGATTATAAAACATAGTGTTTTGCATCGTTACAACACACGACGATTGCAAATGTTCCCAGTTCTATTATTAGTTCAAATCACCCATCGACATGATTTGATGAAGTGTCTCATATTACTACTAGTTCATGTAACGAATTTGAGCATTAACATCATGTTAATTTAAAAATAGTAAAAGAATCACAATGGAGCTATAATTTTTTTAGTTATTTCACCGCAACTAGTGACATAATTCTGTTTAACATCGTGCATTGCTCATCGTTGCTTCTGACGCTGTTTTTGAGTGTTAGGTATATTGTTTCATGTACGCTTTTCTTGGCACTGAAACATTTTTAAGCGTACCTGTACTGTCCAAATCTGTTTATAGTCATCATACGCAATATATACACTTAATTATCTAGCTCAGAGTCTTTACAAAATGCCATCTCACAGTTAAGATAAGACGTAGTATTACGAGCAATGTGTAATTTAAAACGCGCCAACTAAGTAACGTTCCAGGCCTGACATGATGCACAGTTTGTGAAAACATAACAGCGAACGGTAATGGCCGTTCACGCCTTTGACACTTGCTAAAAATTGCTCGTTATTAAGGGCCATCCACTCGACGTCTGGTGATTGACACTAATCGATAACTGCTCCGGTCACTCCAGTTGATGGCCCTCGCTCTCAACAATGCTCAATTTGTTTTTTTTATTCTTATTCAAAAATAATCCCAAGCTCCATTAAAAAAGGTTCCACTGGACAATACTCTAACAAGGAATAGATTTGTACTTCAAAACAAATATTTTTATCGAGAACAATGCACCCTAAGGAAGTGTCTAATCTACGCCACCATTTCCGCAGCGTGATAACCATTTCCCTCAGACAACGATAACGGTGGGAGGGGTTACTATTTAGTTAGTTGAGGACTGACTAAAACATAGATGTGAACGCTATAGGAAAATGTATACATCCACAGGCGATCTCGCAAAACCTATGTGACGCCCACATATAAAAGGGACAAAATGACTGCACATAGTTTTTAGAATAACATCTTTGGTGGCCATGAGAATCCTAGAGAAATCATAGTAAGAATTTCTTGGAGCTGGTGAGATGTAAAGCCCAAATTCATCGATAATCTGTACTTTGGATGGCCATATCCAGTATTTAATTACCGTCCACGCAGAGAAGACCGTGTGTGTGTCTAGATTTATCCCACATTTAACTCACATTTTGCTTTTAGTGTATTGCTACCATGAAGACTAAGGATGGTTAATACCCCACACCGAGGTATCCTATATAGACACCAGTTACTGGCATCCTACTGTAGAATAATGTAGGTTACAATAGAACTATTCTTAATAACTAGGTACTCGACCACCATAGCGTGTACGATATATCCATCAGGTCGTTGCGGTAACAACAGACAGCGAGAGGGACGTAGTGGGGTTGTGGATTGCGGTGGATGTCACTGCACTGTTGATGTCAACTGCACGTAGTAAGATCTCCAATATTTAGTGGATCTCAAACAGTAAAAAGGGGTAGAGTATATTATTTGTGTAAAGGTACATTCATCAAATTATGTAATGCTGCAGGATTCTAGTGAAGACGATAATTTCATGTAGCTTGGACGAAGTGGTGTTATTATTTGTTTTTAGATTACACTCATTACTGTTTTCTGGTAATGTTGTCTAATAACGGCAGTGGCTCAGGAATATCTGTGGCAAACCAAATAGTGGATCATTGATAATTTCAGTAATTATTGTAAGTAAATTCAATAAATATAACACAAAAAAGATTAGGGAATTACAATAATCTTTTCACGGTGCTAAAACTTGACCCAGATCATTGATTACAATGACAAGTGAAATATATACTACAGTATAAATACACTTAGACCTGAATTTTAAAAGCTACACTGATCATTTCATATAATTCCCATTCTTGTTTTGGAGAAGGTCGTAACAACAGTTCACAAATGACTGATGGGATACTGCTCAGTGATAGGAAGGAGGGGCTTTATTGGACCTTGAACGGACTAATCACAGCAAACCATCCTGGTAGATCGCACGGTAATCTTCCATGTAAATCAAATCAGTTTAATATCGACGTAGACCTCCTGGATAGCATCGCAACAACGTGCCCGGGATATTCGTTCCCATAAGCTACAATGAGTTTCATTTACGTAGATGGTCGGCATTGACCACGACCGTGGCCCTCACCTTCGCCACGACCCTCTCACTGTTTCTTACCCTTATACTTAACACCGAAATGTCAATGACATGCAGGTCGTTGGCTCTTTTACATAACCTTGTTGAAGAATGGCTGTTCCATAACAACTGCACAACCATTGAATACATGACGCGGAGGATGCTTATACAACCACCGTGGTTTCTTACGTAGTCACCATAACGCTTTCAAAATCACTCGTGCTTACAGGTAAGTTATCACTATCACTATATATTTATCATCTTCGTAATAAAAACAGAATTTTAGTAGGTTTGTTCTATGTATGTAGCTACTACATTATAAAAAACATTGTTTTTTCCGTTTCCTATGTTTTAAAATATTGGAAATTTATTTCTTTGGAACATTTTTATTTCTTATATGATGTGATGAATAAGTATCTCAATGACACACAATGCATTATTTTAATGTTGATATTAATAAATGTTTCAGTTTTATAAATTTACTTTTTAAGACTTAGAACTGAATTAGAGCAAATTTTTTTAACTATTATATTTGCCGGATAATTTGTGGTGCAAAAAAAACCATCGTGGAAACAAAAAAGTGAAATAGATGTCGGTGTCAAGATGACTCCCCACTTTAGAAGCTGCATAAAACCTGATGTAAAACAGGCTTAACACATTAGTAGTAGTGGGAAAATGTATACAAGACGTGGCTTCGTAAACAAAATGGTCGACGAAAAAACGGCACGATATACATAAAAATGAAACTATTATTAAGAACGGGTTCTAGTGTATAAGCATCTTTTAGATTAATAACTATAGGATACAAATCAAGTTTAAAAATCCAAATATTTGAAACTAAAACATAGGCTGGTTTTAAAAACCGGTAAAATAATTTTCCTAATAATAAGAAGGAGCCAAAGAGTAAAATATAACTTTATTTTGAAAGATCTTGTTTAATTTTCAACCAACACGGCATAACTTGTACAATCACTAACTTTTTTAATGGAACTTAAACTTAAAATCTGGAAACATATTCGGAACAGAATGAGTGTAAAGAACTATTAAAATACCTATATACTTTGGAAACATAACTCAATATGGCGATTACGTAACGGTTCTACTGTGGTAACATTTAATGTTAAGTATACTTATTAAAGCATACTTCATTGTTTCAGTGACGGTACAACTTCTATGCGTTGAACAGTAGGTCTACATGGTACCTATAGCTAATTAATCAACCGAATTTTACTGTCTCTTGACGATGTACACTGCGTTGGTTTATAAACTATATATTTATATTACACTTATACACCACAATTTGCTTATATGGCGTATCTGGTAATATTCAACTAACGCATTCACTATTTTAATAATAGTATTTGTATTCCCGTACTTTTATTCACAACATTGTGTTATCGTATTGCTTTAGACAATATTAATACAGCAAATTTTCTAGAAAATTTTTGGAAGAATACAGATATTATTTTTGAGTTTTGATTAAGATAAAAAATTATTTTGTCTTTTTAGTTTGTTTGTTGTTTTTGTATCTTGAACTGTTTTCCTTATCAATTTATTTTTATTTTGAAGTGTTCTCATATTAAGGTTTCATTGTGATTGTCGAATTTTGAATATTTTTGTCTTGTGTATATTTATTTATGTAAATTTCACCAACATCTTGAGACAACAACATTGATTTTGCAGCTGTATCTAAATTGCTAATAAATAATATTATTCACTATAAAATGGCTTAAATATATTAATACTTTTTGAAATGTGAAAGCATTGAGAAAGGAATCTCTCTTGCAAATTAATGCAGTAAAGCTAATACTGAATCTTTAAAGCAAGTCTCTAAGTGAGATAAGCAGCTCCAACTGCAAATCCTTTAAGTTCCTGTTTGTCGTCGTAGCACTTGACTCATGCAAGCTTGCAGCTGTTTAATGGCTATCCGTCACTCAAAATATTACTGTAACACTACAATTTTATTTTAATACTTTTCAACGTATCTACTGTTCTAAGTTACCTTATTCTCGTTTGCTGCCGTCGCAATCACATCTCATGCAGGCGTGATATTTAGCTGCTTAACGATTTCAATACCAGGAATATGTTTCTTTCATTAATAGAAATGCATTTTAAACTGTTAATAATAGTGAAAATTGGAGTCATTAAAGTTATATTTCACGAGCGTATAGCTGTAGAATAAGAAATCACTGGCACTGCTTGAATAGTTTCGTGTCCATCTGTCCGACTGTCCTCACGGATTCTTGAAAAGGATCCGACTTACAGACGAATTTTTTTACGGAGCTTCATTTCTTTATTAGTAAAATCGAGTTTGATGTTTATGTTTGTTCTTAAGATTTTGATGAGCAGTAGCAAAATCTATTACATTTGTCTCGTGTGTGGTAGTCATGATGACAAGGAGGAAATCGGAGTCGTAAAAAAAAATACATTTAATAAACTGAGGGACAATATTGCGATATTTTAACAATGTAGGCTAATGAAATGAGGTATGTGCTTTTAAATTTTGCATGTGGCCTCATCAAAGTCTGTTCTGCTACACGTGGGTTGTTGTAATCCTAACTTGTTTTAATGTACACATAGTAACTAGAGTAAAAAAAGGTAAATAATAGGCTCTTTAACAGACAGAGTCGACGCGACAGTTCTTTGATATCCACCCGAACCGGTTTTGGTAACCGATTTTGGGGATTATTTGGATCTGCTCTTCAGCAACTTTTATATTAACTACTTTTAAATATTACTTATTAATTTCGTGGTCAGTAGTAGTACGAACTAAGTATCTCATCATATGGTGGTTTATAGTATTATCAATTATTGATTGTCAATGAAGAGCCAGATAATCGTCGCCTCGCACGTACGCACCCCGCCACTCACGAGCACCGAGGGTATGGGTTGGGACCAGCCTGGCACCTGCCGGTCTCTGTTCCCATCAGTCACCTAGTGTCACTGAATAAGCCATTCAGTGACTTCTTAGACTCAAGAGGAATACAATACTCTACAACAATTTTTAGTATATTATACGTTGTTTTGGTATCAATTTTCTCGTTATGAAGTTACAATCTATATGCAACTAATCACTCTAGGACAAAATCACAAATTACAAAATCTGGATTTGCTTGGGGAAGTACACTAGGTAACAAAGAGAACGGAATTCCGGCCGGTCCCAATCCTCTGCACTTGTGTGTGTGTGTGTGGGGGGGGGAGCGGGTCTGGCTGTGTGTGAGTGTGAATCTACCTGGGCACAACCGCTCTTCCTAATTGCTAATACTATAGTAGTTCCTAATATATGTTCTGTGCTTACTAAACACAATTTTCTTTCACGAAACAGGAGCAACGATGTTTTGAAAGTATGTTCATATTATCAGTATTTAAAAATGTTAAAGATATACGAAATATGTATACAATCCGTTTTTAACTTTATTTGGAAGATATATACTTTTAGGAATAATTAAACAGAAAATACCAACAGGTTATATAGATTTTTTCCTATAACTTAACAAAATTTTGACGTTCCTAAAAAGCTATTGGATGGGAATGTGTTTTAAAGTGTGGCATCACGCACAACACTGCAACCAAAAAAAGACGTAAAAATGTTTGATGTTCAACTTTTTCTTATACGAAAACGCCAAGATGGTCGCCATTAATAGCCAGATGTCTATGTTAGAGCGCAGGACCCTTAACATCACACAGTATATAAGGAGTTCTCTGAAACGTCTCTACATGTTAACAGTCACAATAAGTACAGTTCACTGTCAAGATCACTCGTGGAGGAAGGAGTTTTTAAACTGCAGTTGGAGAGTGAAACGTGAATGTACATGCTGCCCGACCCAGACATTTAGACTCCTACTAATTACTATATTTATCTTTGGAAATATGCTCTTTGTTCATATTCACATGGGACAATCAGTTCGTACGCTGACTGATTCTGGTATAAGGTGGAGTGAAAGGCTACACGTAGCTTGACGGTATTTGTAAAACCTTGTAGTAATTGTCTATCATTATTGTATACTGTTTTAAAAAGTACCCGAACCCTTCAGGGACTTCACCTAAAAATATAACTTTCAAGAATGGAAGTTGTTTACAAACCAACTGATAATATACAATTTGAGTGGGCTAAAACTAGTGGAGTGCACCTGTCATTTTTACGAGGTCTCAGCTGGTTTAACGTACAAACATAAGGTTGGTGCCTGTGGGTGGCCAATTGTTATTATTATAATGAAAACTGATAGTGCTTGTTATGATTTTCTCTTGACATTTCGCTCTCTTGGCCGTATTTTTCGTTAGAACTATAATCTTCGAGTTTATCAACACTGAGTGATAATAACATTTTAACGATTACGAAATAACGTAATGGATGAATTTTAAATTCATAATTACTATAAAAACATATTTGAGAAACTTCAAACTTGATGAAAGTTGCAAAAAAGTATATTAAAAATTTATTATTAAATAAAATTACATATTTATTTTTCAAGGCATTACATATATCTTCAAGTAGGAGTGGTAAACTATTGGTAGGCCTATCTCGAAAACCTCTATCTTCCAGCTGAATCACACACATAGAAGATTCCTGTAATTTAAAACTATCAGAAAAACGAAAGCAAAATTCCTTTGAACATAAACTAGAAGAATTCAAGGCCCAAAACACTATAAAACCACGAACTAATTCACAACCATGCATACGAATTTGTTTGTTTTAAACCATAAGCAAAACTATCAACTAGAAAATAAGGGTACGGATCGCAGCAATGAGCAAATATCTAAATCAATTAAATTAGTGAGAGTGAATGATAGTAAAATTCTCTCTTTAAAAACTGATGAAAATATAAGCCTTTAATATAATAGTGTAATTCATGTAACGAATGAGAACTGTACGTCAATGTGTTATTCAACTGCAAAATTAATAACTTAAAATTAAATCACAATAAAAATTAAATTAACATGTAAAAAGCGATATCTGAAAAAAATTAGTCTCTTGGGATTGTTTTAATGTGCTGTGATAAAGCAGATGCTATCAGCGTTTACTGGTTAAATTGCAATTTGAATAAATGCTCATGACGGTTTATATATTCCAATTGTGACTAATACTAAAAGAAATTTACATAATTAATTGTCATTAACAAGTCATTAACGGCAACAGTTATTAATTAAAGCAGTTATACACAATTCAACAATTTAATCAGAATTGTCAATTTACTTGTGCTAAGAGTAACCTATGTACAAGATTGAAGTCCCTACGATTTTTCTATTAAGTGTATGTCTGACGGACAGACTGACGGAAAAAAAGATATTGCACAGACGGGGTAACGGATATTCAGTCAGACAGACGAATTGCACTTTGACCTTTTTGACCTCTTTAATAGCTATCTTCCTTGAACCTATGTACCAAATTTGTCTTTACGATCTTTCTATCTAGTTATTGACAGGCGGACAAGGACATGATCCAAGTTGTTGACGTAATAAGCGAAATACCACGTCCGCAAGGGAGCAAGCTCTCTAAATTTACATTTTAGTTATCTCAGTTGTTTGTTTCACTTTTTAATTAATTTAATTCAGTTCCAACGTACTTAGTCTGTTTTTAGGCTCGACGCCAACGACCAATATCGATTACAACGAACAATTAGATAATACTACAGTTCAAGAAAATAATGGTAACTGTTTTACTATTTAAAAATTGGCTACAATTTTTTTCACATTAGAATCTATAATTACGCGTTCTCCTTAATTACGAGTAAAATGTATATTAATTAGGCCACGCTGATTAAATATGATGGTTTCAAATAGTTTTGACATTTAGCAAAATAATATATAAATGTTCAATTTTTTTACAAAAAAAAATAATTAAGTAGTGAAATAGTCTACATTTGTTTGAATCCATGGACACTGTCTTTCAAAAATACAACTAGCGTCCTTCACGAAACAGGGAAAACAGTCAACATTTCATCATCTTCATCATTTTAGTACGAAATTATACAAGCATTTTTTGTTACGATTGAATATAATATTTCACTTTGCAGATGCATTGGATAGTTTTACGGCTTGATTTATTCCAGTCACACACAGCTGATGTGTTCCAGAATTGATTCAACATATTTTTAATCATATATTTTTTCTGCTCAGTACGTGTAACTTTAGTTTTCATCGTTTTAAATTTCATTGAAATAAATATATATATATATTATATATATATATATATATATAAATATATATATTCAAAGTTATCCAAAATATAAAGTATGTAAATCAAACTTTATAAAATTTTTACTTTCTTATTTAAAGCCTAATTTATGATGTTGTTATTAAAATATGTTAATTATATGTTAACTCCTCAGTGATATGAAAAGTTTGGAAATAGATGTAGAACCGTAAGAGCTTTTGCTGTAACACACACACACACACACACACACACACACACACACACACACACACACACACACACACACACACACTCACACACACACATATATATATATATATATATATAATTATCTCGTGTGTATTTTGAATTTTTTAGTACAATATCATTTCCAAAAATGTTTTTTTTATCTTAATGTATCATCTCAAAATGACTAAACGACTGTCACTATGCCAATAATGTGTAACTCTACCTGTACACAAATATACTTCAATACAAACTGGCAATTTAAAGAACGTTCATACAAAACGTATATTCACTTCTAATCCATAATTTAGAGGCAAGTGGTTTATTCATCTGCTACTGAACGCAGAAAGTTAATAAGTTAATGCAGTCGTCGACAAGTAAATGTTGAGAGTGAGCTAAGTAGCACCACTTCTGGTAATCACCAAACATCGAGACTCAAGCACTTCACTCCACAGAGAGTCTGTTATGGTGCTAGTGAGAGTGGCAAGCTCTTGGAACCTCTGTGTCTACACTTGGTTATGACCACTATTGTGTATTAGTATATTGTTAATCAAACAAAAATAAATACAAAAAATTTAACAAGTTTATGAAAATAAGGCACGTACAAGAATATTTGATATTGTCGTGAACTTAGAACAAGACAGGATAACAGGATTTCGGACTTTTACCATCGTTGTATGTTACAATTTGTATCTTCTTGTACATGACTTTTTGTAACATATAATGATGGCAAAATTCATATAATTAATATGTTTAATTATCTTTGAACTTGATCAAAAACGTGCAATTTGGTTTTGACAGGATAATATTATAGATCGGGAGTGGTTTCAAAATGTATTATGAATCTTACTTTATTTATATAAATTCTAACAAATGTTTTCAAAATAATTGTATACGTGGTAAACATGTATTCACATAAGCAGTAATTATTTTACGGAATAGCTTCTTTTCAATATTAAGTTTTGTATATTTTGGTTCAAAAAAATTATATTAACTCCATGGGAGTAAGAGTTTTCTAGTTAAAACCAAAATGCTTATTTAATTTATTGATATAAACTTATATTATTAGCATAGGGAATTACGAAATACACACTCATAAATTATTATCTTTTTGTGGTTTTCTAACAATTGTTTTCAAAAATCTTTTTCATTGTTTCATAATATTTTACAGAGTACTTTAAAATTGAACAAAAGTGAATTAATTTGGTTTCAGTATCATTAAAAAAGCGAACAGAAATCAGTTTACGTTAATAGAGACTTTAATACATACTGTAAAGTTTATTCGCTAAGAGATATTTTTTCGACCAAACCTAAATCACATGTATATATCCGTGACATTAAGCAGTTTTTTCTGCTATTTACTAGTGAGTAAGTAGGGCGGGCTCAAATTACACCAGGGGAAAGTTTCAGGTCAGGGCTCGCCTAATCTAAGTGATAACGTCAATTAGATTACACAACATGTGCAGACGAATTGCGAGCGATGCGGCGCTCTTTTTGATTAAAAACCAGAGTGCTTTCACTTCCTGGAGATTTCTCCTGAACGGGTATCAACTTTCACTCCAAACTAGCAGGATCGAACTGTCCCGTTCGGTCGCAAATCTAATTTGGCCGGGTCATCTGTGACTTATAGCAGCTCCGCGAGGGGTCCGGAGCCTGATGTACGGCTATGTACACACGGCTCTCGAATATAAATATGGCGTCGAGATATTGCCCTCACGTACAACGCGAATTTCGGTTTGGCCGAACAAACACTCGGCGTGTGTGTGACAGTCGTGAGCCCAGACGGTCCTGGCCGGAGTACTCGACGTCTGTGGTGAGCATGAAACATCGTCTGTTTACAATGTCGGCTACCTCACTCTGAAGTTTTTCCGTAAAGAGCAGAAGGCTTAGTTGAAGTGGGAAATGAATGTCCCGCTGTGGTAAGTTCAATAGAACACAGACAGGACTGGGAAAGTGGGAACGGCCCACGTGTACATTTAATAAACTAAATATCTTATAGATTCTGATAGGTCGCAGAGCAGCTTTAGGTCTAATATTATTGTTCCACCATTAAAATAAAATTTTGCTGCTCCGGAAAAAAAGAGTAAACAAGTTTTAGGAACAAAATCTTCACTTTTGAAACTTGAAACCTCGTGGCAATTAGTTGTAATTGATCCACCAATACACTTCCCTCCAGCTACGTTTAATAACTTTCACGAAATGCCAAACTGCGTAAGGTTACATCTTCTGATTGACACAACCAACCAGCCATCGTAAAACCCGCAACCATGTTATGCATAAGCCACGATCGTTATGGAAATTATTGCTCTTTTACATTTAAATATTTAATGTTTGAATCCTTGAACAATAGGAATCTTCCTTGTATAACTAGTCCTCCAAAACTGGCATTAGGCAAAGTGCATCTTCCAAGCAGTTGGTGCAGAAGTGAAAGAACTCAATTATCCAGGAGTCAAAGGGAAGGAGAGATCACTAATCCTCATTTTATAGTCACTTTATACTTTCACGGAGTTCAAACTGTTGAACTCATCAAAGCCAATTGACCACATTTATTTTTTCCACTATTACGTCAGACCAAATATTAATAACTTATGAAAACCATTCGTAACGGAACATCGATTTTAGGGCCTGTAATGACGACATAGGATCTGAAACGTTGCAATTCATTAAATATGGAATCTAGGGCATTAGAAAGGAGCTTGCTACTACAACATCATGCAGGGACACGGTGAAAAATCACGTAGTAATACCTGTAGAGGCCACAGTTTCTGACGAACTGAACGAATAAATCTCTTCCAAAGTATACAGCTCAAGAAACAACCTCTATCCGATTTACAAACAATACAAAATAATATGCTTCCTCAGATGATGGTAAAAAGTGGGAAAATACGCATTATAAGCTATTTCTTTCTGGCACAAGTATATAAGGAAAGGAGGAGTATTCAGAGATCTCACGAGAAAGCTGATTATGAAACAAGCAACTGTTGAATTATCTATAAAATTTTCAAATATACTAGTTTATCATATAGTCTTACCTCTATCACTAATGAAATTAATTAAGCATAATGAGTAAAAAAGTTGTAGTTTTTTTCTAAATATTTCATGTGAAGTTTTTATATGAAAGGACAAAAACTTTTCAAATGGTTAACATCTTTTTTTTCCAATCACACCATTTACATAACAATAATTAATTCTAAAAATACCTTTGATTTTTATATTAGTAATAGGTTTAGAGCCATTCTTTTTGATAACAAGGGTTTGCTATAACAATGTAATCAGAACTTGAACGAACGGTTAAAATTGAAATAAGTTGTTTCTCATATAATTTCTTTCCGTTTAGGGTATTAAATTCAGTAAGTGTATATATTTTGTTTAATAAATAGCAGTAGATGTACGAGATATTGTAAAATTATATACTCCCATAAAAATTCTACAAGCAATCAAGAAATATTCTACGCGGCGGCAAAAAACCTCATAAATCAGCTTAATAAAACATTCAATTCCAGTTTCGGTCGTATCCAAACGCCTAGTAAAGATAATATATTCTACGGACAAAGTCATGAATCTGTCCCGAACATGCCAAACCACTGTCTCCAAGTAAGACCGAAAAAAAACGACCCCATAAAATCCTGGGGCGATAACAATCGCTATTAATACGTATTAAAATACAAATCCAGTCGTCCTCCCTTCTGATTAAGTTTTATTTTGTTTTAAAATGCGTCACAAGTGGTTAGATCGGGTTTGTTAGCTGTTTACGAGCAGAGGTTGAGGTGTCGCGCAGTACCGGCTGCGTGATGGATGGATGGCGCGGCCTGTGGGAGTGGATGGGAGAGTGACGACCTCGGAGCTGATGAGTTTTAGACAACCAGAGTATTTATTCACTACTTTGTACTGCATTTATTCTAGCAATTTGCAAGTCTACAAATTATAGAACTTCATGAGAGGTTTTAATTTAAAAGGTCTTAAATGTCTCTTGTGTTTGGCAATTAGACACTTATAATTTTTTAAATAATGCACATTTGTAAGATACGTGTAAATGGGAAACCCATACACTATATTCGTAAATGTAGACGTATTTCAAATGAGTCAAATTTTGTACTATGTCAGCTATTTTTGATTTATATCATACATTATTAAGAACCTATCTGTATATATTAGAGATGTAAGCCTTGAAAAGTGTTTTTGTAATTATGTATAACACAATTTAAATAAACCTTTTAAAACACTTTTTTTGTGAAACCTTTTATTTTTGTTACCAATGTACAATTTCGAAATCTTAAACCTTAGTTAGTACCTGAAGATGATAATCACAGGATTTCGAAATTGTAATTGTAACAAAAATAAAAAGTTACAAAGAAAGTGTTAAGAAGGTTTATTTATATTGTGTTATATTACACATTTCTGTTATACTATCTTGTTCTGTTACGAAAGCTTTTGATATGAAAAGGGCTGTAGGAGGACTTGGAAACTTAATAAATGGATTTTTCTTATGGTCCAAGAAATGATTGATTTGTATACGGTTCAAAAGGTTAAAAAGGCAGGTCTTCGTCCGTCTGCGCGACAACACCTTCCGTTTATATGTTCTATCGGGTTCTTTGATTATTTTAAAAAAAAAAAAAAAAAATTAAAAAAAAAAAACAAAAAAATATAAAAAAAAAAAAAAAAAAAAAAAAAAAAAAAAAAAATAAAAAAAAAAAAAAAATAAAAAAAAAAAAAAATCTTGTTGTAATTGGTTTGATATTACTACGTTGTAAACGTGGAAAAACATTTTTTAACGCTTATATTCGTGAATTCCACTTTTTTTATAATTACAGAGGAACTTATTTAACAAATTACTACACAGTATAATAAATCTTGTTGATTTCTTTTATCTACTTACCTTATACTACACACGTCCCTTAAGTTTTGGTAATTTTGAATACGCTTAAGTTAGGCTCACAAATGTCACGTTCCGAGTTCCGAACGGAAACCGTTACGAAGTCTAAATCCAGTAGTATAAAATGTTCACTGGCAATACCGGTCACAAGGAAGCGAATCCTAATTGACTATTCCTTTCACCGTACAAATTAAAAAATTGATTACTTACGAAGAGGGTAATGCCCGAGATGGTATTGTCACACCAAAATGACTCTGGAGGAAAGCTATCAACAAAGTATGTGGCGGTGTGGAGGGGACCTGCAGTGATATGGTTAAATTAGCATCTGTGGGGCCAAAATTGTTACCCATTATACAGTTACCAGCTAATAC